>NC_057809.1:345341966-345572719 GCF_018294505.1 Triticum aestivum | reverse complement strand
AACCAGCTACAGAAACCAAGCAAAAGAATAGCCGCGTGAGGCACTTACACTAGTCTTCTTGTCTTCCCACTAGCGCAAAGCATGCGGCCTCCACTAGGACATGGGTGGGAGCCCCAGTGAGGCCCTGGGCCGGCGCTCAGGAGACTCCGGGGCAGGTACAACCCCAACTCATTATTGCGTGAGAGTGTCATGAGCGGAGATCTTGATCACGGATAGAACTTTTGGAGATGCTGGATGTTCCAAGCGTTCTGGATGGGGACCCCGTCCTGCGTCTCCAGGCATGCGGCGCCAGGCCTGGAGACACAGGCGATCCTAAACGGGCCCTCCCACATGGGCGAGAGCTTGTGAAGCCCCTCCCTGGAGAGCACCCGCCTCAAGACAAGGTCACCCACATTGAGAGTCCTGGAGCGGACACTACAGCAGTGATACCGCTGCAGTGCCTGCTGGTACCTTGCTGCTCGAAGCGAGGCTTGACAGTGGCACTCCTCCCCTAGCACAAGGTCCATCCCCCGCGAGGCGTTCTAGCGTGTCTCGTCGAATGCCAACACCCGCGGGAGTGATGCTTGACCTCATGGAGGAGGACTACCTCGGCTCCATAGACGAGGAAGAACGGAGTTTCGCCCGTGGGCTTCATCGCGGTGGTGCGGATGGATGACAATACAGACTGGAGCTCATCAAGCCAGCCCCTGCCGTAGGCCTCGAGTTTCTTCTTGAAGCTCCTTGCCTTGAGGCCCCTCAAGACCTCCGCACTGGCGCGCTCGGCCTGGCCGTTACTCCATGGATGCGCCACCGAAGCGTAGCATATCTGCATTCCAAGGCTACCACAATATGTTTTGAAAATGTTGCTCGTGAATTGATAGCCATTGTCAGTGATGATGCGGTTGGGGACCACGAAACAGGTCGCGAGGCCCCTGATGAGCTTGACAGCCAAGCCAACTGGGATGGTGCGCACGGGCTCCACCTCAGCCCATTTGGTGCACTTGTCGATGGCGACGTAGAGGTAGTGGTAGCCCTCGGGTACTCAAAGGAACGAGCACAGGATATCAAGCCCCCAGACCGCGAACGGCCATGAGAGCAGGATGGTTTGGAGGCCCTAAGCGGGTTGGTGGATATGCTTGGCATGGAACTGACATGCCTCGCCAGATCTCACCAGCTCAATGGCATCATTGAGCGTCGTGGGCCAGTAGAATCCACTGCGGAACGCCTTACCCACGAAGGTGCGTGATGAGGAGTGATGTCCGTAGTCCCCGCCATGTATGTCGGCTAGCAGCTCGCGTCCCTGCTCCCTGGAGATCACCACAGGGAGACGTCATTTGGACACCTTCGGCAGAGCTCGCCGTCCTGGACGCAATACGCGGTTGCCTGGCGGGCCACGCATTCGGCGCCCTCCTCCTTCTCTCGCAAGGTGCCCTGGAGCAAATATGCCCTGAACTCCACGGTCCAGCACCCCTCCTGAGGTTCGAGCACGAGGAGTGGGAGGGCTCCCGAGGTCGAGCTGAAGGAAATATGCCCTAGAGGGAATAATAAAGTTGTTATTTATATTTCCTTATATCATGATAAATGTTTATTATTCATGCTAGAATTGTATTAACCATAAACTTAGTACATGTGTGAATACATAGATAAACAGAGTATCCCTAGTATGCCTCTACTTGACTAATTCGTTAATCAAAGACGGTCAAGTTTCCTGACCATTGACATGTGTTGTCATTTGATGAACGGGATCACATCATTAGAGAATGATGTGATGGACAAGACCCATCCATTAGCTTATCATTATGATCGTTTAGTTTTATTGCTATTGCTCTCATCATGACTTATACATATTCCTCTAACTGTGAGATTATGCAACTCCCGAATACCGGAGGAACACCTTGTGTGCTATCAAACATCACAACGTAACTGGGTGATTATAAAGATGCTCTACAGGTGTCTCCGAAGGTGTTTGTTGAGTTGGCATAGATGAAGATTAGGATTTGTCACTTCGTGTATCAGAGAGGTATCTCTTGGCCCTCTCGGTAATGATGAGTTAGTTGCGGGATGATGCAGTACGGAACGAGTAAAGAGACTTGCTGGTAACGAGATTGAACTAGGTATTATAATACCGACGATCGAATCTTGGGCAAGTAACATACCAATGACAAAGGGAACAAAGTATATTGTTATGCGCTTTGACCAATAAAGATCTTCATAGAATATGTAGGAACCAATATGAGCATCCAGGTTCCTCTATTGGTTATTGATAGGAGATGTGTCTCGATCATGTCTACATAGTTCTCGAACCCGTAGGGTCCGCACGCCTAACGTTCGATGACCATTTGTATTATGAGTTATGTGTTTTGGTGACCGATGTTTGTTCAGAGTCCCGGATGAGATCACGAACATGACGAGGAGTCTCGAAATGCTCGAGAGGTAAAGATTCATATATTGGAACGTTATATTCGGACATCGGAATGGTTCCGAGTGATTCAGATATTTTACCGAAGTATCAAGCGGTTGCCGGAACCCCCGGGGGAAATAATGGGCCTTAGTGGGCCTTAGTGGAGAGAGAGGAGGGCCGCAAGGGGTGGCCGCCCCCCCCCCATGGTAGTCCGAATTGGACTAGGGGGAGGGGCGGCACCCCCCTTTCCCTGTCCCTGTCCCTCTCCTTCTTTTTCCCTCCGGTGGACAAAGGAAAAGAGGGGTCGAATCCTACTTGGACTAGGAGTCCAAGTAGGACCCCCCCTTGGCGCGCCCCTCCTGGCCGCCGGCCTCCTCTCCCTCCTTTATATATGGGGGCGGGGGGCACCCCAATGGCACAACAAGAATTCTCTTAGCCATGTGCGGTGCCCCCCTCCATAGTTTACTCATGTGGTCATAGTATCGTAGTGCTTAGGCGAAGCTCTGCAAGGATCACATCACCATCACCATCACCACGCCTTTGTGCTATTGGAACTCTCCCTCGACCCTCTACTGGATCAAGTGTTCAAGGGATGTCAGCAAGCTGAACGTGTGCTGAACACGGAGGCGTCGTACATTTGGTACTTGGATCGGTTGGATCATGAAGACGTTCGACTACATCAACCGCGATAACATAACGCTTCCACTTTCGGTCTACGAGGGTACGTGGACACACTCTCCCCATCTTGTTGCTATGCATCTCCTAGATAGATCTTGCGTGATCATAGGATTTTTTTGAAATTGCATGCTATGTTCCCAACAATGGTATCAGAGCCAGGTCTATGCGTAGATGATATGCACGAGTAGAACACAAAGAGTTGTGGGCGATAATAGTCATACTGCTTACCACCAACGTCTTACTTTGATTCGGCGATATTGTTGGATGAAGCGGCCTGGACACACATTACATGACCGCATTCATGAGACTGGTTCTACCGACATGCTTTGCACATAGGTGGCTGGCGGTTGTCTATTTCTCCACCTTTAGTTGAATCGAGTTTGACTACGGTCGGTCCTTGTTGAAGGTTAAAACAGCACACTTGATGAAAAATCATTGTGGTTTTGATGCATAGGTAAGAACTGTTCTTGCTAGAAGCACGTAGCAGTCACGTAAAACTTGCAACCACAATGTAGAGGACGTCTAAGTTGTTTTTGCAGGGCATGTTGTGATGTGATATGGTCAAGATGTGATGAGATATAAATTGTTGTATGAGATGATCATGTTTTGTAGAAGTTATCGACAACTGGCAGGAGCCTTATGGTTGTCGCTTTATTGTACGAAATGCAATCGCCATGTAATTGCTTTACTTTATCACTAATCGGTAGCAATAGTTGTAGAAGCAATAGTTGGCGAGACGACAACGATGCTACGATGGAGATCAAGGTGTCAAACCGGTGACGATGGAGATCATGACGGTACTTTGGAGATGGAGATCAAAGGCACAAGATGATGATGGCCATATCATGTCACATATTTTGATTGCATGTGATGTTTATCCTTTATGCATCTTATTTTGCCTAGTACGACGGTAGCATTATAAGATGACCCCTCACAAAATTTCAAGGTACAAGTGTTCTCCCTGAGTATGCACGGTTGCTACAGTGCGTCGTGCCGAGACACCACATGATGATCGGGTGTGATAAGCTTTATGTTCACATACAACGGGTGCAAGCTAGTTTTTCACGTGCACAATACTCGGGTTAAACTTGACGAGCCTAGCATATGTATATATGGCCTCGGAACACTGTTACCAAAAGGTTGAACATGAATCATATAGTAGATATGATCAACATAGTGATGTTCACCACTGAAAACTACTCCATCTCACGTGATGATCGGACATGGTTTAGTTGATATGGATCACATGATCATTTAGAAGACAAGAGGGATGTCTATCTAAGTGGGAGTTCTTAAGTAATATGACTAATTGAACTTTCATTTATCCTGAACTTAGTACCTGATAGTTTTTGCATATATATGTTGTTGTAGATCAATGGCCCGTGCTACCATTCCATTGAATTTTAATGCGTTCCTAGAGAAAGCTAAGTTGAAAGATGATGGTAGCAACTACACGGACTGGGTCCATAACTTGAGGATTATCCTCATTGCTGCACAGAATAATAATGTCTAGGAAGCACCACTAGGTGCAAGACCTGCTGCAGGAGCAACTACAGACGTTTTGAACGTTTGGCAAAGCAAAGTTGATGACCACTCAATAGTTCAGTGTGCCATGCTTTACGGCTTAGAATCGGGACTTCAAAGACATTTTAAACGTCATGGAGCATATGAGATGTTCCGGGAGTTGAAGTTAATATTTCAAGCAAATGTCCGAGTTGAGAGATATGAAGTCTCCAACAAGTTCTAGAGCTGGAAGATGGAGGAGCATAGTTCTGTCAGTGAACATATACTCAAAATGTCTAGGTATCATAACCATTTGACTCAACTGGCAGTTAATCTTCCTGATGATAGTGTCATTGACAGAGTTCTTCAATCACTGCCACCAAGCTATAAAGGCTTCATGATGAACTATAATATGCAAGGTTTGGAAAAGACAATTCCCAAGATCTTCGCGATGCTAAAGGCTGCGGAGGTAGAAATCAAGAAGGATCATCAAGTGTTGATGGTTAACAAGACCACTAGTTTCAAGAAAAAAGGGCAAAGGGAAGAAGGGGAACTTCAAGAAGAACAACAAGCAGGTTGTTGCTCAAGGGAAGAAGCCCAAGTCTGGACATAAGCCTGAAACTGAGTGCTTCTACTCCAAAGGGACTAGTCACTGGAAGCGGAACTGCCCCAAGTATTTGGTGGATAAGAAGGATGGAAAAGTGAAAGGTATATTTGATATACATGTTATTGATGTGTACCTTACTAATGCTCATAGTAGCACCTGGGTATTTGATACTGGTTCTGTTGCTGATATTTGCAACTCGAAACATGGGCTATGGATTAAACAAACATTGGCTAAGGATGAGGTGATGATGCGCGTGGGAAATGGTCACAAAGTCGATGCGATCGCCGTGGCACGCTACCTCTACATCTATTGTCAGGATTAGTTTTAGACTTGAATAATTGTTATTTGGTGCCAGCATTGAGCATGAACATTATATCTGGATCTTTTTTGATGCGAGACAATTATTCATTTAAATCAGAGAATAATGGTTGTTCTATTTAAATCAGAGACCATTGATGAGTGGTCCATTTTTGGTGAATCTTGATTGTAGTGATAAAAATATTCATAATATTGAAGCCAAAAGATGCAAAGTTAATAATGATAGTGCAACTTATTTGTGGCACTGTCGTTTAGGTCATATTGGTGTAAAGTGCATGAAGAAACTCCACACTGATGGGCTTTTGGAATTACTTGATGCTTGTGAACCATGCCTCATGGGCAAGATGACTAAGACTTCGTTCTCCGGAACTATGGAGCGAGCAACTGACTTATTGTAAATAATACATATTGATGTATGCGGTTCGATGAGTGTTGTGGCTCGCGTCGGGTAACGTTATTTTCTGACCTTCACAGATGATTTGAGCAGATGTGGGTATATCTACTTAATAATACATAAGTCTGAAATATTTGAAAAGTTCAAAGAATTTTAGAGTGAAGTGGAAATCATCGTAACAAGAAAGTAAAGTTTCTACGATCTGGTCGTCGAGGTTAATATTTGCGTTATGAGTTTGTCGCGAGATATCCGCGGCCACCTATGGGACCGGGCGTTCCCTTGCTAGTTCGGCGGGGGACGTCGCGTTGCACAAAGAGTAGACCAGCGCGTGGCAGCACGACAGAGAGCACACAAGAAATTTACCGAGGTTTGGGCCACCGCGAGGTGTAAGACCCTTCTCCTGCTTTGGTGGATGGTGGAAATGGACGTGGTGGTGTGTGGTACACTTGCCCGGCAAGGCCTACCTCAGGGATACAGTGACGACAAGCGTATGGCAGATTGGGTTTGTCAAGTTTCCAACCCTCTAACACCCTCCTACGATTGCCATGGGCCTCCTCTTATAGATTAAGGGGTTACCACAGTGGCAAAACAGTCATTACCCCATAATATGATAGCAAATAGTGCTATCATACCTAACTCTGCGGGCTGGCAGGGTGCATTAAATGCACCACTCAGTGTCACATCACTTGTTGCCCGGCAAGGCCTGTCGGCCTTATCTCGCTAGCTTTGCATCTGTTCTCTTGACACGTCGCTGGACGGGTGTCACCTATGGGTTTATTCTGTAGGAGATAGCTGCCATGTGTTGAATGCTGCCACTTAATCACCTTACCGCTTGACACCACATTGATTGACGACATGGGTCGTACTTGCGTGGTTGGTGGGGTGGTTCGGGCCCCGCAAGCCCTGGCAGGTGCTGCCGAGGAGTCTTGGTTGCTTGCATCAGGTGGTGGCCTGGCCCCTTGTCGGGCTCGCCTGCCCGGCGAGGGAGGCTTTTTCCTTGCAGATATCTTGTTCTCTGACCCGTCCTTGGTCCTCCTTGGTTGCAAACAGTTTCTTCAAATATCTTGGGCCTTCAATCGCTATCTTGAGTTGATGCTTCAGTCTTGATCTTGTGCTTGTGCACAGTTGGGCAACAGACCCAGGGTTTGTTGCACCGACAAAAGCCCCTGGGCCTGCCCCGAACGTGATGCTAAGCATCGTCAGGGTAGGGCCTAATAAGTGCATTGGTAGAATTGTTGAAGGGGTTGGCCCCTTGAGGTTTTTCTTTGCTGCTTCACTAGTCTTGATTTTGGGGGCAGTTTCCTATTCCCCGCGCGTGGTGCGCGGTGTCGTGGAAGAACTTGGAACGTGGCCCGCGGGTTCTCCTCGCCCCATGATCACAGGGCAAAAAAACTGCCATCCCATTAGCTCCCCATCTCGCACGCACCTCGCCACATGCCCCACATGCATTGGGCGTGGTAGGTGGCGGGTGCAAAGGGTACGGGGAGGAGTGTTGTAGCTGAAACCCGAGCGTCGATGTTTGGGGCAGATGGGCGTTTTCAGCCCTCAGAGCCATAGTGGGTGCAGAGAGGTCGCATTGGAGGAGAGGGGTGGCCGTCTCCCGTAGGACGGGGTCAGTCCATTGCCCCATTTCCATATAAAAAGGGCCCGTGTAGTGTTCTTCAGCACACACTCTTTCTTCTCTTCCGTGATCTTTCTTATATAGCCATGGTGCGAGGGCGAGAGCGTGGTGGAGCTCTGGTGGCAGCGACGAGGGCTTCTTCTCGACAGTGCGCCCCTCCTCCCCCGGACCCTGAGGTAGCGGAGCCGTCCGTAGGGAGGGGAGGAAAGGGGCGTGATCGTGGTCGCCGCGGTGCTCGAGGAGGAGGAGGAGGGCAGGGCAGCACCCCGGTGGTGCCTCTGCCAGTGGCTCCACCCCCGATGGAAAGCCATGTCGGGGACCAACCTCGAGAATTCATCACCAGGCTAAATAAGCCCCTGCGTAGTCGCCTTCGTCTTCCATCCTTCTTTGCATGGGAGATGGAGCTCGAGCAGCCGCATGCCCTGAGGCTGCACATGAGGTGTTGTGGGGATGGTAGCACGAGGGTTGATGTCAACTTCCCTGCCCCTCATGTCATGTACCTCCGTCGCGGCTAGAAGACCTTTGCCCGCACCGACAGCTTACTGAGGGGGACATTCTCCATTTCAAATTAATGGAGAGTCGCCTGCTCTCCATCAAGATCTTTGGGCGCTCGGGAGGCTGCTTAGGGTGCTGCGTGGAGATCTCGACCAACTATGAAAGCTCCTCCTCGAGCAAAAGCGACAAGGAGGACAGTGACGGCGATGACGACGGCAGCGGGTGGAGGGGCGGCGACTATGACTTCAACTGATCGTCGCCCGCTGCATCTTCGTCAAGCGGCAGCACCATCATCCGCATCTGCATCTCCTCCCGACAATGTGATTTGCCGGGGAGTTGGATGCAGTGGTGTTGATGGTGCTGTCGGGCTCCTCTAGGAGTCTTCGAGTTGGACCCCGGCAGGCTTCCTCTCGGGCTGTAGCTTTGTTAGCCCAGCCGAGTCCTGCTGGCCTTGGTGACGATGGTTTACGGTGTTGCCTCCGCATGCTCACCATCGAGGCGTTCCCTCGCGCTTCCGCTTTCACCAGGCTACCACTCCTGGAGCACGATTATAGCTGGCCGGGCCTTCGCCTTGGCGCTCCTTTTGCCCTTCTTGCCTTCGACGGATGCACCTAGGAAGAGAGGGACAAGAAAGGGCATCACGGAGTATTTATAATTTTTCAACCTTAAATCTATAGGCAACTACCAAATTTTAATTCAAATAATGTAATCTCTCGAGTGCATCTTTGTATTCTGTAATGGTTGTACTTGCAAAAAGATGAATATCGTCGAGAACTCGTGCATGTGTATGTCCATACAGAGGCAAAGTGCCTCTTTAATAGAATAAACGAGTTTTCTGCAGTAGGATATCCTGCCGACACTCTCTTTGTCTGCCGGAGAACTTCGTCTGTCGGGGAACAGACAGAGGGGCCATCCCCCTGCCAACTCCTTTTTCCAAAAGGCCACTGCGACCACCCTTACCGAAGCAGCGTTTCGGTCATGGATGGGAGCACCTATGTTTCAAATAGGGAGGCGAGGTTTTCTTATCCAAAGTTGTAGCTTACAGAATACTAATGGACAAGTGGTGAACTTATCTGTTTGGCTTGCCAGGGATCGCGGTGTCCTGCAATCTTCTCGTGCTTTGTCGAAGCTAGGTTCACGATAAGAACCTGCCACTCCATGTAGATGAGAATGTATTGCAGGATGCAATCCTATCTATATGCATATGCAAATGCTCATGAAATGCTTATGCAATGATTTGGGTGTAATCGTGCATGCATGCAATCCAGTTGGGGCCCCCCTACAACGCTTCTTTCCTTTCTCTTGCACGGAGTCATCGCCCCGACTTATACAAGGGGTTACATGCAACTTCAGCAATGCCATGTACAATGGGTGGCTACCGGGTAGGACCCAGCAGCCTCTGCGCCTTATGGGTAGAACTTACGGAGATGCTCAATGTTCCATGAGTTTTGCAACGGTGTGCCATCTCTGGTCTCCAGACGGACTGCACCGGGTCTGGAGACTCCTACTACTCGGTAAGGGCCTTCCCACTTTAGTGATAACTTGTGTGTACCCTTGGCGGACTGAACGCGCCTAAGGACAAGGTCACCTTCCTCAAGACACCGGGCACAAACCATGTGGTGTGATAGCGACGCAGGGCTTGCTGATAGCGTGCAGCACGCGTAGCGGCCCAGAGACGGTTCTCCTCGAGTAGCATAGCGTCATCACGCCGATGCTGATCTTACGCTACTTTATCATAGGCAAGCACCCGAGGAGACCCGTAAATGAGTTATGTGGGGATAACTGCTTTTGCCCCGTAATCAAGGGAGAAGGGAGTCTGCCCGGTAGCTCGATTAGGGGTCATTTTGAGGGACCAGAGAACTACCGGCAGCTCCTCGATCCACTTCCTGTCATGCTTCTGAAGCATATCGAAAGTCCTTGTCTTGAGTCCATGAAGTACTTCAGTGTTTGCCCGCTCAGCTTGTCCATTGCTCCGGGGGTGTGCCACAGAGGCAAATGAGATCTTGCATCTAAGGGTTTGAACATATTGCATGAAGGCGTGGCTCGTGAATTGGGTGACGTTATCAGGGATGATCCTTGCCGGAACTCCGAAATGACACACCAATTCTTTCAAGAACTTGATAGCTGACTGAGCAGTCACCTTCCTCACGGCAGTCACTTCTGGCCACTTTGTAAACTTCTCGATGGCAACGACAAAGAATTCAAAGCCCCCGATTGCTCGAGGGAATGGGCCGAGGATATTGAGCCCCCAGACCAAAATTTTCCATGACAAAGGGATTGTCTGAAGAGCTTGGGCAGGTAGGTGTGTTTTCTTGGAATGGAACTAACAGGCTTCACATGTCGTGACGAGCTCTACTGCGTCTTGGAGGGCTGTGGGCCAATAGAATCCTTGCTAGAATGATTTCCCAACTAATTCCCTTGATCCAACGTATGAGCCACACATTACTTTGTGAATCTTAACCAGCAGTTCCTTTCCGTCCTCCTGGCATACACATTTCAATTTCACACCATTGGGCCTCCTTCTGCGCAGAGTGTCCTCGACAAACTAATACATACTGGCCCTCCGGGCTACTTTCTCTTCATCATCTGGGTCGCCGGGGAGTTCTCCCGTTTGGAGGAAGTGGATGATGTGCCTTGCCCAAGTTAGAGCCCGAGGCGCAGCAGCGAGGACTAGTAGCACCTCCTTGGCTGCGGGAGCACCAGCCTCATTTACGGGGTCCATAGGCCCGGCTGGAGGGGGTGGTCTGGCAGGCTGTGAGGAGTTGTTTCTGGCATGGTCTCTGTCGGGAGAGGATGGCTCGACCGGGAGAGGATTACCTTAGTCCAACTTTCTCCTTTTTCGGGCCATTATGGTTGGTGATACGGAGGGTTGAGAGAGGTGGAGAACAAAAGTTCCTGGTTCCGCAGGAAGCTTCTGAGCAGCACACTTTGACAGGTGATCAGCTATGCTGTTTTCAGCACGGGCTACGTGCTCTGTTTACGAACCGTCAAAGCGCTCCTCTAACCTCCTTACTTCCTCAACATATGCTTCCATCAATGGGCTTTGATAATTGTTGTTGACTTGTCTCACCACCAACTGTGAATCTCCTTGAATGATCATCTTCTTGATTCCCAATTATGCTGCAATCCTGAGCCTGGTAAGGAGCCCTTCATACTCAGTTGTATTGTTGGTGGCTTCTTCCTGGGCAAAGTGCATTTGGATGACGTACTTTAGGTACTCCCTAGAGGGGGCAACAAGAAGCATGCCAACTCCTGCAGTTGTAGGGAAAAAGCACCATCAAAATACATAATCTATTCTTCTTGGTGGATCTCCAGTGGCAGCGACGAGGGCTTCTTGTCAATAGTGCGCCCCTACTCCCCCAGACCCTGAGGTAGCGGAGCCGTCCGCAAGGAGCGGATGAAAGGGGCGTGATCATGGTCACCGCGGTGCTCGAGGAGGGGGAGGAGGATAGGGCGGCGCCCCGGTGGTTCCTCCTCTAGTGGCTCCACCCCCGATGGAAGGCATGTCGGGGACCAACCTCGAGAATTCATCATCAGGCTATATAAGCCCATGCACATTCACCTTCGTCTTCCATCCTTCTTTGCATGGGATATGGAGCTCGAGCAGCCGCGTGCCCTGAGGATGCACATGAGGGGCTGTTGGGATGGTAGCATGAGGGTTGACATCGACTTCCCTGCCCCTCATGTCATGTACCTCCGTCGCGGCTGGAAGACCTTTGCCCGCGCCCACAGATTTTTGGAGGGGCACATTCTCCATTTAAAATTAATGGAGAGTGGCCTGCTCTCCGTCAAGATATTTGGGTGCTCGGGAGGCTGCTTAGGTGCTGCATGGAGAGCTCGACCGATGATGAAAGGTCCTCCTCGAGCGAAAGCAGCGAGGAGGATAGTGACGGCGATGACGACAGCAGCAGGCAGAGGGGCGACGACTCTGACTCCGGCTGATCGTCGCCCGCACCATCTTCATCAGGCGGCAACACCATCATCCGCATCTGCATCTCCTCCCAAAAATGTGATTTGCCGGGGAGTTGGATGCAGAGGTGTGGATGGTGCTGCCGGGCTCCTCCAGCAGTCTTCTAGCTGGACCCCGGCAGGCTTCCTCTCGGGCTGTAGCTTCGTTAGCCTTGCCGAGTCCTGCTGGCCCTGGTGATGATGGTTGATAGTGTCACCTTCCGCCGTGCTCTCCATCGAAGCATTCCCTCGCGCTTCCGCTCTTGCAAAAGTAGACCCAGCACTCTTCAGTCCGAAAGGCATGCGGAGAAAAGAGTATGTACCACAAGGTGTGATTAATGATGTTTTCTCCTGACGTTCTTTGTACATGAAGATCTGGTGATATCCGAAGTATGCATCCAGAAAGGAGAGCAGATCGCACCCTGAAGTAGAATCCACAATCTAATCAATGTGTGGCAAGGGGAATGGGTCCTTTGGGCAAGCCTTATTGAGATCTATGAAATCAATGCAAAGCCTCTATTTCCCATTCTCCTTCCGAACTACCACTGGGTTTGCCAACCATGTACGGTGCAGTACTCCACTGACCAATCCAACTGCCTCTAACTTCTTGATTTCCTTGGCTTCCTAACTTTCTGCTTGACGGGCCGAGCATGTGGGCTGAAAACAAGGTGGTGCTCGATTACCTCATTGGGAACACCGGGGATATCAGATGGTTGCTAGGCAAACACATCGATATTCACCCACAAGAAGGCAACGAGCGCGCTTTCCTATTTGTCGTCAAGGGTGGTGCTAATGGTGAAAGTACCATCAACACCAGCCAGCCCTGCCGGGACCTTCTTCACTTGGGGTGCTGCAACCTTGGATCTCTTGCTGTTGGAACACTCTGGCACATCGTCAACGAGTGCCGTGCACTCGGAGGAGCCATGCTTCCCGGATTCCTTGCAGGAGGTCCTACAACCCCTCTTCTTTCCTTTGCTTTCCTTGGCGGGGACCGTTGCCGCTGCAGCCTCTGTTACGACGGCATCCCAATACATCCTGTCCACATAGATAATCGCATCCTTCTCATTTGTGGGATGGTGATGACTCCCAATGGCCTAGGCATCTTCAAGGTGTTGTAAGCATAATGGGATGCTTCCATGAACTTGGCCAAGGCCGGTCATCCCAGAATCCTATTATACGGCAGGGGGAGCTCAACCACATCAAACACAATCACCTAAGTCTACCGGCAACATAATTTTTCCCTTGGGACAGCTCCTGCCAGGATTGACTCCTTGAAATGTGCCGGTAATCTCCAGATCTTCCTCTCCTATCTGAAGCTTGTTAATAACTGCTGGGGAAATCAGATTCAATCCGACCCCGCCATCCACTAACATCTTTGTGACATTGAGGTTGCGAATTGTTGGGGAAACCAACAACGGCAAACACCCTACCGCGGTTGTGCGGCAAGGGTGGTCCTCCTCATCAAAGATGATGGGCGTGCGGGACCATTTGAGTGGCTTCCGGGCCTCTGGCACTGGCTCCATAGCATTGACCTCTCGTGCCCAACGCTTGAGCTGGCGATGGGAGGAGTGCAAGGATGCACCCCCATCAATGCATAAGGCATCAGTGGCCCTCTGAAATTCCTACTCGCTGGTTTCCTCTTCATTCCCTCCATCACTCAAATCATCATATGTTTCCTTCTCTTGGCCCCTAGCGGGTTTTCCTTGGTTCCAAAAGGGTTTGCCCAGGCGGTTTGCTTCACCGCCTCGGCACTTTCCACCAGCAGCATTATGACCTTTCTCCTTATCACGCTTATCATATTCTGCTCTCTATCTCTTGACAAGCTGCTCAACTTGATAACATTCATGGAGGTCGTGGCCCTTGGTCCGGTGGATCTTGCAGTATGACCCTTCACCTTTCCCAGCTTTCTTCGAGGTAGCGGCTTCCCGGCAGGTAGTGCACGCGGAAACTTCCTTGCCGGGCCCTGAGCCTTGGCCTTCTTGCCGGTACTAGGCATGCCAGAAACTGCTATAGTCATCATTGTCTTATCTCTTGGCTTCGTGTTGCGCTTCTTCCCCTTTCTTTGACTAGTTGATTCATCTTCTTCCCTTGAATCAACATTGATCCAATCCTCCTCTCCGGGCAACTTCCTTCCTTCCTCCATCCGAGCACACTTATCCACTAGTGTGTACAGCTCCTTCACGGTCTTGGACAACCACACATTCATATTAGAAGGAATGCGACTGTTGTGCACATTGGACTGGAAGGCTGCTATAATAGCTGCGGGATGGATATTCGGAATATTACTATGGACTTTACTGAATCTTTGTAAATACTTACAGAGAGTTTCTCCATCTTTCTGCTGGAGAAGTTGTAGGTCCTTGGGCCTGCGGGGCTACTGGTGGCCATCGGTGAAGGCACCAATGAACTCGTGGCACATGTCCGCCCATGATGAAATCGAGTTCTCTAGCAGGTGCATGAGCCAAGATCTCACTTTGGACTTTAGAGCCAACGGGAAGTAGTTGGCGAACACCTTCTCATCTCTTCCCCCGGCAGCCTGAACAACGATGCTGTAGATGCTCGGGAACTCTACCGGGTTTAGTCTCCCGTTGTACTTTTCGTGTATCTCCAGCTTGAATGTGCGGACGGACGACCAATGGACTTGCTGCAGCTCATGTGTAAAGGCAGGGCAGCCGACCTCAAAAGGTAGGCAACCACCAACACCGAACGCAGGCTCGTCAACGTTGAGGCCGCCGCACCCGTCGGTCTGCTGGGGGTCGTCGAGAGGCCATCCCACGATGACGTGTGCGTCTCCCTGCTGCCTATCTTCTGAGGTCAGTCGTTGGCCCGGACGTGCTCGAAGGTCGGAAGAGGCCATCGAGACATTGTCGGGATCTTGATCTTGCCGCGCACGCACCTCCTGCAGTTGTGGGGACTGCATGGTAGGGACAGCCCCCTTCGTTCGGCCAGCAGTACGAGCAGTCGTTGTCACTTGGGGAGGTCGTGGCAGGCCAGCACGCCGCGAGCCCCCAGCGTTGGCGAAACCGAGCAGACTCTAGATGGTGGCATGCCATTCATCCATTTGCTCGGCTACTGGCGGGAACCTTAGTAGCAGCTGGGCCCGCGCCATAGCTTCCTTGGCTGTGCTTGGCATGGAAGTTGACGACGTCGACCGCACCGTCGCCTGGCTCCTGACTATGCCCGCTGCAGCGACGGCGGTGGCGCGCCTGCGCTATGGTGGAGCAGCCACCTAGGCAGCGGGGTCGCGCGGCTATGGCGCTCGAGGGTCCGTGGCTCCGTCTGGTGTAGTGGTTGGGTCGGCTCGCCTGGGAGGAGACACACGTGCCGTGACCGCCCCTATGGCAGGGACGACCGGAGGACAGGGTCTCATCCCGGACCGAGCGCCGTTGCTGTGTCTTTGCCTGTCGGTGGGAGGAAGGGACGTAAGTGGAGTGCCTGCCTGGCCTTGGTTTTCACGGCTTACGTCACGAGGACTGAGAGAGTTCTAGACTAAGGGGTCCTCGGGCGTCCGACCTATTATCTATGGGCCGGACTGATGGGTTGTGAAGACATGAAGGCTGAAGACTGCACCGTGTCTGGATTGGACTCTACTTGGCGTGGAAGGCAAGCTTGGCGACCGAAGATTCCTTCTTATGTAACCGACTCCATGTAAACCCTAAATCCCCTCGGTGTCTATATAAACCGAAGGGGATAGTCCGGAAAGGACACCACATATACTGTAACACCCACGATGCAGCTATTTCTCCCACGTGCCGGAGCACGACTTAGAGGCATAACCGCATTGTAGGCAATGTCACAAGAGAGGTAATCTTCACACAACCCATGTAATGAATAAGGAAAGGGATACATAGTTGGCTTACAATCGCCACTTCACACAATACACGAATAAAGCATTACATCATCCGGATACAATCAAGGTACGACTACGGAACCAAAATAAAAGAAGACTACCCCTAATGCTACGGATCCCCGACCGTCCCGACTGGGCTCCACTACTGATCAACTAAAACGAAACAACACAATGAACAAGATCTTCATCGAGCTCCTCCTTGAGGTTGGTTGCGTCACCTGCACAGTCTCAACGGCACCTACAACTGGTTTTGGAAGGAATCTGTGAGTCACGGGGACTCAGCAATCTCACACCCTCGCGATCAAGACTATTTAAGCTTATGGGTAGGGAAAAGGTATGAGGTGGAGCTGCAGCAAGCACTAGCATATATGGTGGCTAACATACGCAAATGGGAGCGAGAAGAGAAGGAAAAAGCACGGTCGAGAAACTATGATCAAGAAGTGATCCAAGTCTACTTACGTTCAAGCATAACTCCAACACCGTGTTCACTTCCCGGACTCCGCCGGAAAGAGACCATCACGGGTACGCACGCAGTTGATGCATTTTAAAAACATTAAGTTTCAGGTTTTCTACAACCAGATATTAACAAATTCCCATCTTCCCATAACCGCGGGCACGGCTTTCGAAAGTTCAAATCCCTGCAGGGGTGTCCCAACTTAGCCCATCACAAGCTCTCATGGTCAACAAAGGATATTCCTTCTCCCAAGACAATCCAATCAGACTCGGAATCCCGGTTACAAGATATATCGACAATGGTAAAACAAGACCAGCAAAGCCGCCCGAATGTGCCGACAAATCCTGATAGGAGCTGCACATATCTCGTTCTCGAGGCACACTCAGATGAGACATCCTGCGAGTAAAACCAACCCTCAAATTCGGACCAGCACTCAGAGGAGCACTGGCCCGGGGGGGAGGGGGCTTAAAATAAAGATGACCATCGGGCTGGCCGACCCAAGGGAAAAAGAGGCTAGGTGGCAAATGGTAAAACCAAGGTTGGGCCTTGCTGGAGGAGTTTTATTCAAGGCGAACTATCAAGGGGTTCCCATTATAACCCAACCGTGTAAGGAATGCAAAATCAAGGAACATAACACCGGTATGACGGAAACTAGGGCGGCAAAGAGTGGAACAAAACACCAGGCATAAGGCCGAGCCTTCCACCCTTTACCAAGTATATAGATGCATTAATTAAATAAGAGATATTGTTATATCCCAACAAATATCCATGTTCCAACATGGAACAAACTCGAATCTTCACCTGCAACTAACAATGCTATAAGAGGGGCTGAGCAAAGCGGTAACATAGACAAACAACGGTTTGCTAGGACAAGGTGGGTTAGAGGCTTGGCTTAGCAATATGGGAGGCATGATATAGCAAGTGGTAGGTATCGTAGCAAAGGCATAGCAATAGAGCGAGCAACTAGCAAGCAAAGATAGAAGTGATTTCGAGGGTATGGTCATCTTGCCTGCAAAGTTCTCCAAGAAGACGAAAGCTTGATCCTTGAAAGCGTACTCAACGGGTCCTCGAACATGAACTCGTCTCCCGGCTCTACCCGAAGCAAGAACACAAGCAAAGGGAGACAGAATCAACCACAGTGCAATGCACAGGAAACATGATGCAAAACATGGCATGATATGCGGGATGTGATATGCAATGCATATGCATGTTTCGGAAGGGAATGATTGAACCAGGCCTCAACTTGGAAAACCAAGAGTGTCTCTGGAAAGATGAGTTGATTTCGGTCGAAATCGATATAAAGATCACCGGAAACAGATGCACGGTTTGGAAATGGCAAGCAAAACAAATATGGCACCGATCTGCGATTAACAGCACGAGGCCATCTAAATGCATCAAGAACAGCAAGCTACTGCACTCTAACATAACAACAAAGCACATGGAAGGGATCCACTCAAGATTATTCATAAAATATGAACACTAAGCTACTGCTAGTTCACTCAATAGCAGGTTCAAACAAGCATGGCAAAAGTGCAAAATATATCAGGTTACAGACTTAGTGAAAATAGCAACATGGCAGGAATTTAACATCAGGAAGCAATGTTTAGACCAAGATAACAACGTGCTACATGAACTTATCACGGAATGTCACATCCCTAGTTCTGGTATGACCTAGGCTAGCCTTCATGTGTGCATCATGTTTAAATTCCATTTAAATTTGAAATGAGGATTTGTGAAACCCTCAGAATCATCTCTGGAAATGACCCAGATAAAAATTGCTCCACAGAGGTCCAAGAAAATGTTCATGATTTATGATAAAGGTGAAAACCCCTGCCAAAAATGATGAGCATATTTCTTGGCCATTTTTGGATTTTTGATTTAATTCATATTGTATTTGAGTTGGAGCAAATATATGTTATAAATATATTAATGCGTCAATAATTCTGTTATTTTGTGAGGGGCTTTAGAATATTCCTTTCAGTCCCTGGAAAAATTATCAGAAGAAACAAAAATGATTTAGTGCTTGAACTAAATCAAAACAATTGAAACAAATAGAAAACAGTAACTAAAAACAAAAAAACAGAAAGCTTACCTGGGCTTACCTCACGTGGCCTGCTCCTGTAGCAGAGGCCCAGCCCACCTCGCCGGCCCACCGAGCGCAGGGGCGTCTTCTTCCTCCTGCCAGAGGGCAGAGGAGAAGACAGCCACGGCGCCGCGGCGTGCCACGCCGGCAGCTGCCTGCCTGGCTGCCCCCTCGTCGCCCTGGACTCCCTTCGCGTCGCCACGCGACCCCCAGAGCCGTCTGGCTCTCCCTCTCTCTCCCCCGAACGCTCTCCCCTCCCATGTTTCTCTCGCACACAGCCACCGAGCTGAGCCGTCGCCACCGTCGCCATTCGTCGTGGCCACCGACCTCCCCACGCCCAACCATCCCGACCACGAGCTCCGCCTCGCTGCAGTGCACCTCTACACCGAACCACACGACCCCGGACGCCCTGAAGCCTCGTCATCGAGCTCATCTTCTCCGCACGGCCGCCGGAGATCGCCACCGACGTGCCTTCTGCTCCGAGCCTCCCTCGAGCCCATGTCGACGCCTCTGCAACCACTGTGAGCTCCTGCATCGGAACCCCCTCTCCCCGAGCTCGATTACGCCCTCTAGTCGTGCCAGCCGCCGTACCCAAGCGCCGCCGTCCGCCATGGTCGTTGCTCTGGCAGCCACCGTGCATCTCCGCTCAAGCGTGTGCCTCCGACGTGCTCCTGGAGCAACAACGAGTCCAACGCAGCCCCTAACTAGCTCTCCCGTGTGCTGGAACCACGCGCTCGCACTTGCGCGAACTCCGGCCGCCGTGCAAGTCGCTGCCGCCATCGATTTAGACCACTGGAGCTGCTACTTCCTGCACCCCTGGACGCGGAGCACTCCAGGCTTTGCGTAGAGCCTAGTTGCACGCCAAACTGTCGCCGGACAGTGATTTCCGAAGCTCGCCACCGTGTTCTGTGGTCACCGGCGACTTATCGCCGGCGTATCTGACATGGCTATGTCATTAGCTGCTAATGACGCCCCTAATCAACTACCTGAGCCACTGCCACATGGGCCACATGCCCTTAATTGACCACTGTTAATTCACGTTTAGTTTAATTTAATTACAGTGGGCCCACGTGTCAGCTTTGACTATGCTGATGTGGCGTGATGTGGCGTTGACCCGACCCTACCTGTCTGTGACCTAGGCAGCACTGGGTCACTAACCAGTGGGCCCCACAGGTCAGGTTTGACCTGGGCCGCTTCGTTGACCGCTGACGTCAGCATGATGCAGTGCTGACGCAATAAGCTATTTTCTGGTATTAAAATTAATCAGGAAATTCTAGAAAATGATTCAAACCTCAAAAATTCATAGTAATTCAACCGTAGCTCAGATTGAAATAATTTATATATGAAAAATTATCAGAAAAATTCAATCTATCCATCTGTACCAGTTTCATGCATGAAAAATCAAGTTATACCTGCTGTATAGGTGAAACACTAAAATGGCATATATATAAGAGCTTAATTTGGAGTTGCATTTGAACCCTTGGTTCAAATGGACTTCATTCAATTTGAATACTAGTTGCATTAGCTCAAACAACATCACATACTCATGCCATGTTCATGCATCATATTGTTGCATATGCTTGTGTATTGATTGTCGACACCGTTCCTTCTCGGTAGGTACTGCTCCGGAGACCGTTCCAGAGTACCTATCAGTGGAGCAGTGCCCCCCTGTTGATCTACCAGGCAAGCAAACCCCCTTGTTCATTCCGACATGATCCCACTCTCTCGCTCCTGCTCTCTTCTATTGCATTAGGACAACAACAAATCAACTGCTACTTTATGTTGCGGTAGTTGAACCCATTCCTTTGCATGACCTGTCATTGCCACAGTAAATAGTTGAAACCCACTAGCATGTGTAGGATCTGATTGAGCCATGTTGTGTTCTTTCCATGCCATGCCTGCTATTGCTTAGAGTTGTGTCAGGTCTGATTCATCGGGAATGAATTGGAGTGGTACGATATGTTCTGGTGCTGACAGTTAAGCGTGTGAACATGATTTGGTAAAGGTAGCGGTGAGAGGCCATGTAGGAGTACATGGTGGGTTGTCTCACTGGAACCGTCCTTAAGCACTGAGTTCTGTGTATGTTGTCCAATGACTAGCTACTACCACACATTGGGCTCTGGGCACTCCAAGCTCTCTCGACTTATTAACCAACTTGATCTTGTCCAGGAGTTGCAATTAGTTTCTGGTGTTTGTAGGTAGTGTTAGTAGTCTACCAAGTGGCACCCGGCAGGTGGGCTTGGGACAGACTAGGCACAAGTGGCACGGTGTACCAAGCGTAGATCCATCCGGCGAGGTGGGCTTGGGAACCCTGCACACATCGTTTGGGGCCGTGAGCGACACCCCGGCCGGATCTCCTTGCGGATGGAACCCGAATAGGCGATAAACCTGGACTAGAGTCTTGTGTGGTTAGTCAGGTCGTGGCCGACACCCTCGCCAGGCTTCCGCTTGAAGGTTGCCGAGATACATGACGTGTACATGGTGATAAGTGGTGAGAGCGTGTGTGAAGAAGTACACCCCTGCAGGGTTATCATGATCTATTCGAATAGCCGTGTCCTCGGTTACGGACTTCTTGGATGCTTACGTGGTACATAAACAACTTGAAGTGGATACTCTAAAATGCTCAAGACAAGTGTGAGTGCTATGGATGGCCTTCTCGTAAGAAGACGAGGATGAATCCATAGTAGTGTATTGATGTGGTGACTAGTGGACTCGTGTGCGCCACCTCAAAAGAGTTACCAGCAGTCGTAGTACAGGATAGCCACTGAGTCAAAGCTGGCTTGCTGCAACTAAACTCCACATTACCTTCTTGATACAAATGCATGTATTATAGGATCTGATGTAAGTCTTGCTGAGTACCTTTGTACTCATGTTTGCTTTATTTATGTTTTGCAGATGAGACATCTGTCTCACTAGTAGTACCACTTGGACTTCGACAAGTAGCTTGTACCTCAGCTACGATCTTGATCGGATGTTGTAGATAGTCAGGCTCTTCAGCCTTTTTCATTTGTAGTTGTCTGTACTCAGACATGTAATGCTTCCGCTTGTTGCTTGTATGCTCTGAATGATGGGTCATGTGAACCCTGGTTGTATTTAATGCTATGTGGTTCTTCTGAGCCTTTATCTATATGAGTTTGCGTTATGTTGTGATGCCATGTTGTACCTCACATACTTGCATGTTATGTGTACGTGTGACGTGTATTGCTATGTGTGGGATCCGACAATCTAGTTGTTTGTCCTTGGCAGCCTCTCTTATGGGAAATGTAGTCTAGTGCTTGCTTGAGCCATAGTAGTCCGCTACAGCCCGGTTCACCGGAGTCCTGCTAGCCCAGCACTACTGCTCCGGAACACTCAGACTGGCCGGCATGTGATTCACTTCGTTCCTGTGTCTGTCCCTTCGGGGAAATGTCACGCGGTGACTTCCGGAGTCCTTCCTAGCCTGCTACAGCCCGGGTTCCCCGGAGTCCTGTTAGCCCAGTGCTACAGCCCGGATTCATATGCCGTTGACCGACATGCTCGATGTGATTCATGTATGCCTGTCCCCATAGGTTAGCACCGCTTTGGGTTCACGACTAGCCATGTCGGCCCGGGTTCTTTGTCATATGGATGCTAGCGACACTATCATATACGTGAGCCAAAAGGCGCAAACGGTCCCGGGCCAGGTAAGGTGGCACCCGTGGGAATACCGTGTGTGAGGCCGCAAAGTGATATGATGTGTTACATGCTAGATCGGTGTGAGTTAGGATCGGGGTCCCGGCAGCTTTGGTATCAGAGCCTGACTGCTTGTAGGATTACCAAGCCAACCTGGTCGAAGTTGAGTCCAGAAATTCTTTAGTTATGTAAGGGAATTGATTGTGGAAGGGAACGTAAGGCTCTTTTTACTCCTTATATCTCATGCCCTTCTGATCTGAGTCATCCTATCTTTCCTACGGGGTTAAGGAACTAGGCTTTCTTTTCTGTCTATTAGGATCACGTGTTACTACTCCATAGTCTCTTAGGATTGGTTGATCAGAGTCATATCCCAGTTCGAGTACCTCTGGTGTAGCCTGTTTAGTAATATCTCAGAACCTTGATGATGATGTTGAGTATGGTGCTACCCCGTCTTTCGCAGAATGTCTCATTCTGAGCATTTTACTGCCGTTATGCTGCCGGAATTGTCCTAGGAGTTTGAGAGATACTAAATTTCCTTGTGCTACATGTTGCATCCTATAGTCGTTGTTGACCTCGTCCTTGGTTCTGCTTCTCAGGATGTCGTCAGTTAACCGAAGTTCTGTTGCTCGTTGCCTGAACCACGGAGGTGGTAGGGATGAGGAGGATCCTCCCGACCAACCTTCATTGGCAGAGTTCATGATAGAGATGGAGAGGAACAAGCGTGAGTCTAACCGCTTGTTGGCACGTATCGAGGAGAACACCGCACATCGGTGCAAAGAGTCAGCGACCATCCAGGATTTCATTGATCTGAAACCACCCACCTTCCATCATTCCATTGAGCCACTCGATGCAGATGACTGGCTTCGTAGTATCACTCACAAGCTGCGTTCTGCGAACGTAGCTGAAAGTGACAAGGTCACTTATGCTGCATATCACCTGGAAGGTCCTGCTAGTCTCTGGTGGCAGAACTATGAGGCTATGCTTCCAGCTGGTCAAATTCCTACCTGGAGAGATTTCACTGAGGCTTTTCGCGAGCATCACATTCCTGAAGCCCTCATCGATCGCAAGAGAGAAGAGTTCTGTAGTTTCACCCAGGGTAAGATGGCTGTTGATGCTTACAGTAGAGAGTTTGAGAACCTCGCCCACTATGCTACAGAAGAAGTGTCCACAGATGCCAAGAAGCAGGCTAGGTTCCGGAAGGGTCTCAACCCCAAGTTGCGTCGTGATCTCCACTTGCATCATTGCCATACATTCCACGCTCTTGTGAACAAGGCCATTAATGCAGAGACAGCTCAACTCACCTACGAGGAATCTCGTAAGCACACCCGTGATTTGGTTTCTTCCTCCGGTTCTAGTTCTCAGAAGCGCCGGATTTGGGTTCCGAACTCCGCTCTTCCACCCGGTTATACACCGAGGCCTTCTTGTGTGGCACCTCACCCAGTTCAACCATATGCTACACCCATGCCTATTGGTAGACCACTTGTCAATGTGGGTCCTTGTCCTACCTCCAAGATTTGTTACAAGTGCGGAGAGCCAGGCCACATTGCCCGTATTTGCACTCAGACCCATGTTGCTCCACCCCAGCCCGACAAGTCTGTTGGCCGTGGTAGTAAGCCTTCACACCAGATGATCAGTGCCAAGTCAGCTCCCACTGAACTTGGACGTGTGCATCACGTCTCAGCTAAAGACGCTCATGATGATCCAGATGTCGTTCTTGGTACACTCCTTGTCAACTGTCACCCAGCTTCGGTTCTATTCGATACTGGGCATCTCACTCCTTCATTTCCGAAAGTTATGCCCGTTTGCACGACATGTCATTTTGTGATATGCCCTCCCCACTACTCATTCAAACTCCTGGATCCAAGTGGCAAACTTCTAGGATAAGTTATGGCAATGAAATACATGTTGACAGACTTGTATTTCTAGCTTCCTTGATATCCCTCAAGTCTTCAGATATTAACATCATTTTGGGTATGGACTGGATGAAAGCTCATTATGCCAAGATTGACTGTTACACCAGGTCTGTTCAGCTCACACACCCCTCTGGCAAGGTAGTCACTGTCTCCACCAAAATTGCAAGGCGTCAACTATATTCCCTAAATGCCAGCCCTCTTCCTGACCTTGAAGATATTTCGGTAGTCCGCGACTTTCCGGATGTCTTTCCTGAAGAACTGCCAGGTATTCCACCTGACAGAGATGTAGAGTTTGTTATAGATCTTATCCCCGGAACCGCCCCAATTTCTAGGAGACCTTACAAGATGGCACCCTTAGAACTAGCCGAGCTTAAGAAACAACTCGATGAATCCTTGCAAAAGGGTTTCATCCGTCCTAGTTCTTCTCCCTGGGCTTGCCCCGTCCTCTTCGTCAAGAAGAAGGATGGTACGGACCGAATGGTTGTAGATTATCGTCCCGTTAATTTGGTCACGATAAAGAACAAGTATCCGCTCCCCAGGATCAACGATCTGTATGATCAGCTCGCTGGATCCTCAGTCTTCTCCAAGATGGATTTGAGGTTAGGCTACCACCAAATCAAGATCATAAATGGGGATATTCCTAAGACAGCTTTTGTCACTCGTTATGGTCAGTACGAGTACACCGTCATGTCCTTTGGTCTAACCAACGCTCCAGCTACTTTCTCTTGCTTGATGAACTCGATCTTCATGGAGTACTTAGATTTGTTCGTCGTGGTTTACCTCGATGATATCCTTATTTACTCGAAGAACGAGGAAGAGCATGCCGAACATCTTAGACTTGTGTTAGAAAAACTCAGAGAGCACCGCCTTTATGCCAAGTTCTCCAAGTGCGAATTTTGGTTGCCAGAAGTGACCTATCTCGGCCGCATAATCTCTGGTAAGGGCATTGCTGTCAATCCCGAAAGAGTTCAGGCCGTTCTTGATTGGACTCCGCCTGAAACAGTTAAGCAAGTTAGGAGTTTCCTTGGTCTAGCCAGTTACTGTCGCCGATCCGTTGAGAACTTCTCCAAAGTGGCCAAACCTCTCACGGAACTTCTCAAGAAAGATAAAAAGTTTGAGTGGTCCCCACAGTGTGAGCACAGTTTTCAGGAACTGAAAAGACGCCTGACTTCTGCTCCCATACTTGTGCCACCGGACTTCACTAAGGACTTTGTTATCTATTGTGATGCCTCACGACAGGGACTAGGTTGCATTGTTATGCAAGATCGCCATGTGATAGCCTATGCATCTCGACAGTTGCATCCACATGAGGAGAATTATCCTACACGTGATCTAGAGCTTGTAGCCGTAGTCTATGCACTGAAGACATGGCGACATTACCTTCTCGGTAAACGTTGCGAGATTTACACCGATCACCAGAGTCTCAAGTATATCTTCACCCAACCAGATTTGAACCTTAGGCAAAGACGTTGGTTGGAGTTGATCTCAGGTTACGACTTAGGGATTACCTACACCCCAGGTAAGGGGAATGTCATGGCTGATGCGCTAAGTCGTAAGTCCTATTGCAACAATCTCATGTTGCAGCAGGGCCAACCACTTCTCCATAAGGAATTATGTAAGCTTAACCTCCACCTTGCTCCTCACGGATTCCTTTCTACCTTGGTGGCGAAACCTACTCTTGTGGATCAAATCATCTCTGCTCAGCAGCAGGATACGGGAATTTCCCGGATCAAGAGAAACATTAACAAGGGAGTTGGTGGTAGTTTCTCTATAGATGATCGTGGTGTTGTTTTCTTTGAGAGTCGCTTGGTGGTTCCCAAGAATCAACATCTTCGACAATTAATCCTTAAGGAGGCGCATGAATCTCCTCTCACGATTCATCCCGGTAGTACTAAGATGTATCAGGACCTACGCCAGAGGTTCTGGTGGACTAGGATGAAGAGAGAAATTGCTCAATTTATTGCTAACTGTGACGTTTGTCGTCGCGTGAAGGCAGAGCATCAGAGACCTGCTGGCACTCTTCAACCTTTAGCTATTCCTGAGTGGAAATGGGATAAAGTTGGTATGGACTTCATCACCGGCTTTCCCAGGACCAAGAGAGGGAATAATGCTATCTTCGTAGTCATTGATCGTCTTTCCAAAGTGGCTCACTTCCTACCTGTTCGAGAGAGTATCACTGCTAGTCAGCTCGCTGACTTATATATTTCTCGAATAGTGTCACTTCATGGTGTTCCACTAGAGATCAATTCAGACCGTGGTAGTCTTTTCACTTCTCATTTCTGGGAGAGCTTCCAAACTGCCATGGGCACCCATCTTTCCTTCAGTACCGCTTTCCACCCTCAATCAAGTGGTCAGGTGGAAAGGGTCAACCAGATTCTTGAAGACATGCTTAGAGCTTGTGTTATCTCATTCGGTATGGATTGGGAGAAGTGTCTTCCCTTCGCCGAGTTTGCTTATAACAACAGCTACCAATCCAGCCTCAATAAAGCTCCTTTTGAGGTTCTGTATGGACGAAGATGTCGAACACCTTTGAACTGGTCAGAAACCGGTGAAAGACAATTCTTTGGACCGGATATGATCCAGGAGGCAGAAGAGCAAGTTCGCATCATTCGTGAGAATTTAAAAACAGCCCAATCTCGTCAAAAGAGCCAGTATGACCGTAGTCATAAGGAAGTGGCTTATGAAATTGGCGACAAAGCTTACCTTCGGGTTACCCCTTTGAAAGGTACCCATCGATTCGGTATCAAGGGCAAGTGGCTCCTCGTTACATTGGTCCTTTTCTCATTCTCGCTAAACGAGGAGAGGTTGCCTACCAGTTGGAACTACCCCCACATCTTTTTCGAGTATATGATGTCTTCCACGTCTCTCAACTCAGGCGTTGCTTCTCGGATCCCATCCGCGGAGTGGACCACGAAACGCTTGATCTCCAAGATAACCTCACTTATCGAGAGTACCCTGTCTACATCCTTGATCAAGCAGAGCGTGTCACCCGACGTCATAACATCAAGTTTCTCAAGGTTCAGTGGTCTCATCATTCCGAGAGAGAAGCTACTTGGGAGCGTGAAGATCGTCTTCGACTGGAGTACCCCACTTTCTTTCCGCCAACTCCTGAATCTCGGGACGAGATTCTTCCGAGTTGGGGCGAGTTGTCACATCCCTAGTTCTGGTATGACCTAGGCTAGCCTTCATGTGTGCATCATGTTTAAATTCCATTTAAATTTGAAATGAGGATTTGTGAAACCCTTAGAATCATCTCTGGAAATGACCCAGATAAAAATTGCTCCAAAAAGGTCCAAGAAAATGTTCATGATTTATGATAAAGGTGAAAACCCCTGCCAAAAATGATGAGCATATTTCTTGGCCATTTTTGGATTTTTGATTTAATTCATATTGTATTTGAGTTGGAGCAAATATATGTTATAAATATATTAATGCTTCAATAATTCTGTTATTTTGTGAGGGGCTTTAGAATATTCCTTTCAGTCCCTGCAAAAATTATCAGAAGAAACAAAAATGATTTAGTGCTTGAACTAAATCAAAACAATTGAAACAAATAGAAAACAGTAACTAAAAACAAAAAAATAGAAAGCTTACCTGGGCTTACCTCACGTGGCCTCCTCCTGTAGTAGAGGCCCAGCCCACCTGGCTGGCCCACCGAGAGCAGGGGCGTCTTCTTCCTC
The DNA here is from genome assembly GCF_018294505.1 of Triticum aestivum. NCBI lineage: Eukaryota > Viridiplantae > Streptophyta > Magnoliopsida > Poales > Poaceae > Triticum > Triticum aestivum. The sequence continues at coordinate 345,545,144 of NC_057809.1, read as the reverse complement.
CTGCCAGAGGGTAGAGGAGAAGACAGCCACGGCGCCGCGGCGTGCCACGCCGGCAGCTGCCTGCCTGGCTGCCCCCTCGTCGCCATGGACTCCCTTTGCGTCGCCACGCGACCCCCAGAGCCGTCTGGCTCTCACTCTCTCTCCCCCGAACGCTCTCCCCTCCCCTGTTTCTCTCGCACCCAGCCACCGAGCTGAGCCGTCGCCACCGTCGCCATTCGTCGTGGCCACCGACCTCCCCACGCCCAGCCATCCCGACCACGAGCTCCGCCTTGCTGGCGTGCACCTCTACGCCGAACCACACGACCCCGGACGCCCTGAAGCTTCGTCATCGACCTCATATTCTCCGCACGGCCGCCGGAGATCGCCACCGACATGTCTTCTGCTCCGAGCCTCCCCCGAGCCCATGTCGACGCCTCTGCAACCACTGTGAGCTCCTGCATCGGAACCCCTTCTCCCCGAGCTCGATTACGCCCTCTAGTCGTGCCAGCCGCCGTACCCAAGCGCCGCCGTCCGCCATGGTCATTGCTCTAGCAGCCACCGTGCATCTCCGCTCAAGCTTGTGCCTCCGGCGTGCTCCTGGAGCAACGACGAATCCAACGCACCTAACTAGCTCTCCCGTGCGCTGGAACCACGCGCCCGCACTTGCCCGAACTCCGGCCACCGCGCAAGTCGCTGCCGCCATTGATTTAGACCACCGGAGCTGCTACTTCCTGCACCCCTGGACGCGGAGCACTCCACGCTTTGCGTAGAGCCTAGTTGCGTGCCAAACCAACGCTAGACGGTGATTTCCGAAGCTCGCCACCGTGTTCTGTGGTCACCGGCGACTTATCGCCGGCGTATCTGACGTGGCTATGTCATTAGCTGCTAATGACGCCCCTAATCAACTCCCTGAGCCACTGCCACATGGGCCCCACGCCCTTAATTGACCACTGTTAATTCACGTTTAGTTTAATTTAATTACAGTGGGCCCACGTGTCAGCTTTGACTATGCTGATGTGGCGTTGACCCGACCCTACCTGTCTGTGACCTAGGCAGCACTAGGTCACTGGCCAATGGTCCCCACAGGTCAGGTTTGACCTGGGCCGCTCCGTTGACCGCTGACGTCAGCATGATGCAGTGCTGACGCAATAAGCTATTTTCTGGTATTAAAATTAATTAGGAAATTCCAGAAAATGATTCAAACCTCCAAAATTCATAGTAATTCAACCGTAGCTCAGATTGAAATAATTTATATATGAAAAATTATCAGAAAAATTCAATCTATCCATCTGTACCAGTTTCATGCATGAAAAATCAAGTTATACCTGCTGTATAGGTGAAACACTAAAATGGCATATATATAAGAGCTTAATTTGGAGTTGCATTTGAACCCTTGGTTCAAATGGACTTCATTCAATTTGAATACTAGTTGCATTAGCTCAAACAACATCACATACTCATGCCATGTTCATGCATCATATTGTTGCATATGCTTGTGTATTGATTGTCGACACCGTTCCTTCTCGGTAGGTACTGCTCCGGAAGACCGTTCCAGAGTACCTATCAGTGGAGCAGTGCCCCCCTGCTGATCTACCAGGCAAGCAAACCCCCTTGTTCATTCCGACATGATCCCACTCTCTCGCTCCTGCTCTCTTTTATTGCATTAGGACAACAGCGAATCAACTGCTACTTTATGTTGCGGTAGTTGAACCCATTCCTTTGCATGACCTGTCATTGCCACAGTAAATAGTTGAAACGCACTAGCATGTGTAGGATCTGATTGAGCCATGTTGTGTTCTTGCCATGCCATGCCTGCTATTGATTAGAGTTGTGTCAGGTCTGATTCATCGGGAATGAATTGGAGTGGTACGATATGTTCTGGTGCTGAGAGTTAAGCGTGTGAACACGATTTGGTAAAGGTAGCGGTGAGAGGCCATGTAGGAGTACATGGTGGGTTGTCTCACTGGAACCGTCCTTAAGCACTGAGTTCTGTGTATGTTGTCCAATGACTAGCTACTACCACACATTGGGCTCCGGGCACTCCAAGCTCTCTCGACTTATTAACCAACTTGATCTTGTCCAGGAGTTGCAATTAGTTTCTGGTGTTTGTAGGTAGTGTTAGTAGTCTACCAAGTGGCACCCGGCCAGGTGGGCTTGGGACAGACTAGGCACAAGTGGCACGGTGTACCAAGCGTAGATCCATCCGGCGAGGTGGGCTTGGGAACCCTGCACACATCATTTAGGGCCGTGAGCGACACCCCGGCCGGATCTCCTTGCGGATGGAACCCGAATAGGCGATAAACCTGGACTAGAGTCTTGTGTGGTTCGTCAGGTCGTGGCCGACACCCTCGCCAGGCTTCCGCTTGAAGGTTGCCGAGATACATGACGTGTACATGGTGATAAGTGGTGAGAGCGTGTGTGAAGAAGTACACCCCTGCAGGGTTATCATGATCTATTCGAATAGCCGTGTCCTCGGTTACGGACTTCTTGGATGCTTACGTGGTACATAGACAACTTGAAGTGGATACTCTAAAATGCTCAAGACAAGTGTGAGTGCTATGGATGGCCTTCTCGTAAGAAGACGAGGATGAATCCATAGTAGTGTATTGATGTGGTGACTAGTGGACTCGTGTGCGCCACCTCAAAAGAGTTACCAGCAGTCGTAGTACAGGATAGCCACTGAGTCAAAGCTGGCTTGCTGCAACTAAACTCCACATTACCTTCTTGATACAAATGCATGTATTATAGGATCTGATGTAAGTCTTGCTGAGTACCTTTGTACTCATGTTTGCTTTATTTATGTTTTGCAGATGAGACATCTGTCTCACTAGTAGTACCACTTGGACTTCGACAAGTAGCTTGTACCTCAGCTACGATCTTGATCGGATGTTGTAGATAGTCAGGCTCTTCAGCCTTTTCATTTGTAGTTGTCTGTACTCAGACATGTAATGCTTCCGCTTGTTGCTTGTATGCTCTGAATGATGGGTCATGTGAACCCTGGTTGTATTTAATGCTATGTGGTTCTTCTGAGCCTTTATCTATATGAGTTTGCGTTATGTTGTGATGCCATGTTGTACCTCACATACTTGCATGTTATGCGTACGTGTGACGTGTATTGCTATGTGTGGGATCCGACAATCTAGTTGTTTGTCCTTGGCAGCCTCTCTTATGGGGAAATGTAGTCTAGTGCTTGCTTGAGCCATAGTAGTCCGCTACAGCCCGGTTCACCGGAGTCTTGCTAGCCCAGCACTACTGCTCCGGAACACTCATACTGGCCGGCATGTGATTCACTTCGTTCCTATGTCTGTCCCTTCAGGGAAATGTCACGCAGTGACTTCCGGAGTCCTGCCTAGCCTGCTACAGCCCGGGTTCCCCGGAATCCTGTTAGCCCAGTGCTACAGCCCGGATTCATATGCCGTTGACCGACATGCTCGATGTGATTCATGTATGCCTGTCCCCATAGGTTAGCACCGCTTTGGGTTCACGACTAGCCATGTCGGCCCGGGTTCTTTGTCATATGGATGCTAGCGACACTATCATATACGTGAGCCAAAAGGCGCAAACGGTCCCGGGCCAGGTAAGGTGGTACCCGTGGGAATAACATGCGTGAGGCAGCAAAGTGATATGATGTGTTACATGCTAGATCGGTGTGACTTAGGATCGGGGTCCCGAAATGGAAAATCAAGGCATGGCATGAAGCTACTCAAAGCATACAACAAAAGTCCCTTACTGACCATAAGACAAAAGGGATCGGAAAATACAATGGCAACCATGTGAACATAGCAATTAACGTTAACAGATTCAGACTTAGCAGAAAACTGGAACATGGCAAAACAGATATTAGGTAGGCATGTTTACGAGTTCAATGCACTCACCACAAAGCATTGCATGACAAACTAAGCATACACCCAGCAAGTAGACATGGAATAGAAGTTAGACATGGCAAGAACGACAACATAGCATGCATGGATCAACTACAACAACCTCGACAAAAATGCTTAACATGTAAACATTCTGCCAGGAACATTTTATAGCAAAAGTAGAGCTCGATTGACTCAAGCTAAGGTGCTCCATAAATTCAAACAAATATATGGATGGATAGAGCACGACAATATCTACAAAACATCCTTACTGATCATGCTCAAAATAGGCACGGATCACTAGGTAGCAACATGGATACATGGCATAAAAATAACAGCAGTTCAAAGACTTGAAATTCTAAGTCCCTGAAAGCAGCAACATTACGAGGGCTACTTTGCATTCTTGTGCTAGTCACCACAGAGATCACAAAAATACATGGCATACAACCCTGTAAAGATGGCATGGCATACTTCAAAACTCATGTAGGGCTCAAGTTCATAGGAGGCACACATTAATCATGGCAAAAATGACAAAAGACCCAAATACTGATAAGAATCTGAAACTCATATAAACTAGCACTCTTGCAACAACATTTAGGGCAATAAGATGAAATGAAGTACTCGTAGAGGCGAAGAATTTGATATGCTACACGCCCAAAACGGAGCCACGGGTGCAGAGTTATGAGGAAAAATCAACCCGGGACGAGGAGATCCGGGACGGGGTGGATCCGGATCGAGACGGGGCGCGTTTCGATGGGTGAGTGGGTGGATCTGATCCACCCTCTCCAGATCCGGTGAGGGAGGAGGATGCCGGCATGGGTGCTCGCTCCGGAGATTGCCGGCGACGAGGGCGCGTCGGTGCGACGTGGAGCACGATGGGCCGGGCAGACGCGACGGAGGAGGAGGCAGCGCGCAGCGATGTGGGCGGCACCTGAGCGGCGAGGCGCGGTAGGGAGGCGAGGCGGTGCAGCGCCGAGGCGGCGGAGATGCTCGCAGGCGGGAAGCCAGGTGGCGGTGCTGAGGCATGGGGCGGCGGGGCAGACAAAGGCGACGGTAGGCGACGCGCGCTGGTGGCTCAGGCCCGTGCGCGGCTCGGGCGGGCCGGCTTCGGGCCGGACGGGACGCGGCGGCTGGCGCGGTGGAGGAGCCGGGGTGGCGACGTGGCGGCGCATCATTGGAGGAGCGAGGCGGCGACGCTGATGTGTCGCGATGTGATTCGCCGGAGTGAGGTGGCTGGAGGCGGTAGACACGTCCGGTCCGGGACGGACATGTCCGGCGGTGTGCGGGGGGGGGGGGATTTTTAGGGTTTGAACTACGCGAGAATTCCGAGAGGCACACATATATAGGGAGCTATGAGAGTCTAAATGAGGTGCGGTTGTCGGCCACGCGATCGTGATCGAACGACCGAGATGATGGAGGAGGTTTAGGTGGGTTTTGGGCCACTTAGGAGAGGTGTTGGGCTGCAACAAACACGAGGCCTTTTTGGTTCCTCAGTTAACCATTGGAGTATCAAACGAAGTCCAAATGGCACGAAACGTGACAAATAGTCTACCGGTAGTAAACCAAGGCCGCATGACAAGTCTCGGTCCAATCCGAGAACGTTTAATACCCGCACACGAAAAGAGGTAAAAAGGGACACCGAGTGACATAGGAGCGCCGGATTGCAAAACGGACAACGCGGAAAATGCTCGGATGCATGAGACGAACATGTATGCAAATGCGATACACATGATGACATGATATGAAAATCATGACACGCAAGCAAATGACAAGGCAACAACAGTGAATAACTGGAAGACACCTGGCACATTGGTCTCGGGGCGTTACATATACTCATTACCATACCCACATAGGCTAGACTTCTAGGGTTTAGCCATTACGATCTCGTGGTAGATTCACTCTTGTAACACTCGTATTAATCAATATCAATCAAGAAGGACGTACGGTTTTACCTCCATAGAGAGGGCCCGAACCTGGGTGTCAGGACCCCGACTCGATGTCACATCGATCTAGCCAGTAACACCTCATATCACTTTGCGGCCTCACGCACGGTATCCCCACGGGTGTCGCCTTACCTTTGCCCGGGACCGTTTGCGCCTTTTGGCTCACGTATATGATAGTGTCGCTAGCATCCATATGATAAGGAGCCCGGGCTGACATGACTAGTCGTAAACCCAAAGTGGCACAGACCTACAGGGACAGGCATCCATGACCCAGCTTCGAACGTGTCGGTCATCAGCAAGTGGGTCCAGGCTGTAGCACTGGGCTAGCAGGACTCCGGTAAACCGGGCTGTAGCGGGCTAACAGGACTCCGGTACTCAATGCGTGACATTTCCCCGAAGGGACAGACACAGGAACGAAGAAGGACACATGCCGGCCAACCTAAGTGTTCCAGAGCAGTAGCAAGCTACCCTGGCTCAGCGGTAACACTAGGAGACATTTCCCGGTAAGAGAGGCTACTAAAGATAAACAACTAGATAGTCAGATCCCACACATACCAAGCATTTCAATCATACACACAATATGCTCGATATGTGCAAATACAACCAGGCATCACAACATGACTCTATGACACAAGTACTTTATTTAAGGCTCAGAGAGCCATACATAACATACACAAAGGTACGGGTCTCACGACCCAGCATTTAAGTCATACAGTCATACAAACCAGCAGCGGAAGTAACTTGTCTGAGTACAGACAACTAGAAAGATAAAAGAGGCTTGGAAAGCCTAGCTATACTACGTGGTCCTTCTCAAGCTCAGGATCACCACCTGGGCCTTTAGCCTACTCGTTGATGTCAACGTCTACGTAGAACCCATCAGAAGGGGTTGCAGCGTCTTCTGTAAAATGTAAATTATAGCAACATGAGTACAAAGGTACTCAGCAAGACTTACATCAGAACCTACATACATGCATATTATCAAGAAGGGTTGGTGGGGTTATTGCAGCAAGCCAGCTTTGACTCTTGGCTAGGCTAACCTACGAGACTCCAATTTGAAATGGTTTTGCGCACACGAGTCCATTACTCACCACTTCAATACACTACCGAGGATCCACCTCCGTCTCCCTACGGAAGAGCCATCCTCGGCACTCACACTTATCTTGAGGCTTTTAGTAGTTTCCATTTACTTGTCTATGAACTGTATAGGCAACCAAGTAGTCCTTTACCGCGGACGCGGCTATTCGAATAGATCATGATAACCCTGCAGGGGTGTACTTCTTCATACACGCTCTCACCTCTTACCGTCGTTTACACGACATGTACTCGGCAACCTTCAAGCGGAAGCCCAACGTGGGTGTCGGCCACGACCTACCTAATCACCTAAGCCTCCAGTCCAGGTTTATCGCCTATCCAGGTTCCATCCGCAGGGAGTCCGGCCGAGGTTTCCCATACGGCCCCGAACGATGTGAACAGGGTTCCCGAGATACCTAACGGGTATTCGGTACACCCGGCCACGTACCTACCGCATCACAGCCCACCCCTACGGTCAGCGCTGTCCACGGCCTCCAGTAGGCTACAAACACCAGAAACTACTTGCAACTCCTGGACGGAGAACTAGGGTGAATAAGAAGCCGAGAGGGTCCATTGGTTTCGGGCCCAATGCATGGTAGTAGCTGATTCTTAAATCACACATACAGATCTCAGTGCTTAAGGTCGGCTTCAATGAAACAACCCACCATGTACTCCTACATGGCCTCTCATCGATACCTTTACCAAAACGTGTTCACCACACCACTCTCATTACCGACATAATCATTTCACTCTAGCCCATCACCCAGATGAACCAGACCTGACACGACTCTAAGCATAGCAGGCATAGCAAGGTAGGAACAACACATACATATGGCTCAATCAACTCCTACACATGCTAGTGGGTTTCATCTAGTTACTGTGGCAATGACAGGTCATGCAGAGGAAGTGGGTTCAACTACCGTAGCACACAGCAGTTTGAAACGCGTTGTCTTAATGCAGTAAAAGAGAGCAGGAGCGAGAACATGGGATTGTATCGATATGATCAAATGGTTGGTTGCTTGCCTGATGGTTCGATGCACTGATACGGTTCTTCGTTAGGGTAATCACGGTACTCCTCGGAGGCAGATCCTGCCGTAAAGAACACCGGTACACAACCATCACCAAACAATGTGCAACAATATGATGCATGCATGAAACATAGCAATATGAGTGTGTTGGGCTAATGCAACTAAGACCAGAAGGGTTTGAACCAATTTGAATCAAAGATTCAAATTTCAAACTCAAACATGGCCCTTTAAAGTGTTTTTCCTTGTTCTGCATTAAACACCAAGTTAACTTGTTTAGTCATGCATGAAAATAGTACAGATGGATAGATTGGATTTTTCTGATCATTTTTCATATATAATTTGTCTGATTTGGAATTACAGAATAAAAGTTATGAATTTTTGAAGTTTAAATTATATTCTGGAATTTCCTATATTAGAATAATTCCAGAAAATCAATTATTGCGTTAGCCTGACGTCAGTGTGACGTCAGCAGGTCAACGGAACAGGTCCAGGTCAAACCTGACAGTGGGTCCCGCGTGTCAGGGTGATTAATTAATTAAAGTTTAATTAAAACTAAACCTGTTTAATTAACAGGGCTGGGCCCCACCTGTCATTGACTCAGGGGAGTCAACCAGGGCCCACCCGTGGTCAAACCCGGGTCGGCTGCACCGGCGTTTAGCCGCCGGCGAGCCCGACGCGGCGGCGGAAGTGATTTTTGCCGTTCCGGCAACCAAATGAGCCGCGGAGGCCACCGGAGAGGAGCTGAGGTCGAGCCGCAGCTCTTGGTGGAGTCCGTTGGGGTCGGGGTGGCCGGAGTTGGCGCCGGCGACGACTTTGGCGGCCACCGGAGTTCGGCCAAAGTCGAACTTGTCGCTAGGGGGATCGGTGAGGTGCGGGGAGTGCACGGTTGGGCCCGACGCAGCGTGGTGAGTGCGTTGGACACCGCGGGTTGGCCGGAGGATGGCCGGGAGCACGTCGGCGACGAGATCCGCGGCGGTGCGTGCGTGTGAGCTTCGTGCGGTGGCTACACGGCTCGGGAAAGAGAGAGGGAGGGTCGGAGGGGTAGCTAGGCTCACAGCGCTTCCGTAGAGGCCACCGGCGGGGTCGGGGACGAGCTGAGGCGGCGACGGCGTTGAAGGGGATCTCCGGCGACGGCGAGCTCGGGCGAGGTCGGTGCGGTGGTCTCGGGCCGCACGAGCACACGGGGCTCGGCTAGCTCGATGAAGTGGACGGCGGCGGAGCTCCTGGACACGGCGGCACGGCGTGGGGTTGACGGGGGGCGTGGCTACGGCGAGGGGGTGGCGGCGATGGCGTCGGCCATGGCGTGGGAGAGCGAGGGAGAGGAGCTGGAGAGGAGAGGGGGTGTCTGGGAGGTTCGGGGGAGAGAGGGAGGCCGATTCACGGCGTTAGCCGGGCGAGGGAGGCGGCGAGGCGGCGAGCAGGTGCGTGGCACCCATGCGGTGCTCGTCGCCGAGCACCTGCCTGCCTGCCTGGCCGGCAAGCAGCTCGCTGGCGCGGTGCTGGGCTGGGCCGGCAGGTGGGCCGGGTGCTGGGCGCCAGGTAAGCTTTTCCCATTTTCTTTCTGTTTTCTGTTTTTTAATACTTCTGCAACTTTGTTGAATTAAATAAAATACTTAGGCAACTCCAAAAATCACCAAACTATTCCTGGTCCATAGTTGGATTATTTCCAACATGAAACATTTTAGTTTGGAGTTATTTGAGCATTTAAATATTTTATATAATTTTAAATGCCCAAATTCAAATACTTATGATTTAATTCAAAAACCCTAGGATGGCCTAGGAAAATGTGCACCACTTTTGGCAGAGGTTCTGAACCAAGACAAAAATGATGGGCATTTTAGAAGGGCATTTCAGGTTCATTGAAAAAGTTTTTAGTAAACCCTAATTGGTTTCAGAGGGGACTGGGGGTTCTGTCATCCCCATTTCAGGTTTCTGATGAAAGAGTAAACATGATGCAACACTCTAATGCATGACTAGCTAGGGTGTGACAACTCACCCCCACTCAAAAGAATCTCGTCCCGAGATTTGGGTTCCTCCGGAAAGAAGGCGGGATACTCAAGTCGAAGACGATCCTCCCTTTCCCAAGTTGCTTCATCCTCAGAATGGTGCGACCATTGAACTTTGAGAAACTTGATATTATGACGTCGAGTGGTACGCTCGGCCTGATCGAGGATACGAATGGGGTACTCTCGATATGTAAGATTATCTTGGAGATCAAGCGTTTCGTGGTCCACTCCACGGATAGGATCCGAGAAGCAACGCCTGAGTTGAGAAACGTGGAAGACATCGTGGACTCTGGAGAGGTGCGGAGGTAGTTCCAACTGGTAGGCAACTTCTCCTCGTCTGGCGAGAATGCGAAAAGGTCCAATGTAACGAGGAGCCAATTTGCCTTTGATACCGAAACGATGGGTTCCCTTCAGAGGGGTAACCCGAAGGTAAGCCTTCTCGTCAACCTCGAAAGTCATAGCCTTATGTTTTCGGTCATATTGACTCTTTTGACGAGATTGGGCTGTTTTCAACTTTTCACGAACGATGCGAACTTGTTCTTCTGCTTCCTGAATCATATCCGGGCCAAAGAATTGTCTTTCCCCGGTCTCTGACCAGTTAAGGGGTGTTCGACACCGTCGTCCATAGAGAACTTCAAAAGGGGCTTTACCCAAGCTAGATTGATAGCTGTTGTTGTAAGCAAATTCGGCAAATGGAAGGCATTTCTCCCAATCCATTCCGAATGAGATGACAGAGGCTCGAAGCATGTCTTCTAGGATCTGGTTGACGCGTTCCACTTGACCACTCGACTGAGGGTGGAAAGCGGTGCTAAAGGAGAGACGGGTTCCCATAGCATTTTGGAAACTTTCCCAAAATCGAGAGGTGAAAAGACTTCCTCGATCCGAATTAATTTCCAAAGGAACACCATGGAGAGACACTATCCGGGAGATGTATAAGTCTGCCAATTGACTAGCGGTTATACTCTCACGAACAGGTAGGAAATGGGCTACTTTGGAAAGACGATCGACGACGACGAAGATAGCATTATTCCCTCTCTTGGTCCTGGGAAAACCGGTAATGAAATCCATACCAATTTTATCCCATTTCCATTCAGGAATAGCTAAGGGTTGAAGGGTGCCAGCAGGCCGTTGATGCTCTGCTTTTACACGACGACAGACGTCGCAGTTAGCAATATACTGAGCAATTTCTCTCTTCATCCTAGTCCACCAGAACCTCTGGCGTAGGTCCTGATACATCTTAGTACTACCGGGATGAATGGTGAGAGGAGATTCATGAGCCTCCTTAAGGATCAATCGCCTCAGGTTTCGCACCTTGGGAACCACTAGTCGATTCCCGAAGTATACGACCCCTTGATCAGTAATGGAGAAACAATTCGCAATTCCTTTCTTGATGTTTCTCTTGATGCGGGAAATTCCCGGATCTACCTTCTGTGCTTTGATGATCTGATCCGTAAGGGTAGGTTTTGCCACCAAGGTGGAAAGAAAACCTTGAGGAACAATGTGAAGGTTAAGCTTCCGAAATTCCTCATGGAGAAGCGGTTGACTTTGTTGTAGCATTAAGTTGTTACAATAAGATTTACGACTTAGCGCATCAGCCATGACGTTGGCTTTCCCTGGGGTGTAAGTTATTCCTAAGTCGAAATCTGTGATCAACTCAACCCAACGTCTTTGCCTGAGATTCAAATCCGGTTGGGTGAAAATGTACTTCAGACTTTGGTGATCAGTGAATATTTCGCAACGGTTACCGAGGAGGTAATGTCGCCAGGTCTTAAGTGCATAGACTACGGCTGCAAGCTCTAGATCATGAGTAGGATAATTCTCCTCATGTGGGTGCAATTGCCGTGAAGCGTAGGCAATTACGTGTCGATCTTGCATGAGAATGCAACCTAGTCCTTGTCGCGAGGCGTCGCAGTAGATAACAAAGTCCTTGGAGAAGTCTGGCGGTACCAGTACGGGAGCAGAAGTCAGGCGTCTTTTCAGTTCCTGAAAGCTGTGCTCACATTGTGGAGTCCATTCGAACTTCTTATCTTTCTTGAGGAGTTCGGTTAGAGGTTTGGCAACTTTGGAGAAGTTCTCGACAAAGCGACGACAATAGCTCGCTAAGCCCAGAAAACTCCGAACTTGCTTGACCGATTCAGGTGGAGTCCAATTAAGGACGGCTTGAACTCGCTCAGGGTTAACAGCAATACCTTTACCAGATATTACATGACCCAGATAGGTCACTTCTGACAACCAAAATTCACATTTAGAAAATTTGGCATAAAGACGATGCTCTCGAAGTTTCTTCAACACTAGCCTTAGATGTTCGGCATGTTCCTCCTCGTTCTTGGAGTAGATGAGTATATCATCGAGATAAACTACGACGAATTTATCCAAATACTCCATGAAGATTGAGTTCATTAACCGAGAAAAGGTGGCTGGAGCGTTGGTTAAACCGAAGGACATGACGGTGTACTCGTATTGGCCATAACGAGTAACAAAGGCCGTTTTAGGAATGTCCCCGTTTCTGATTTTGATTTGATGGTAGCCCAACCTCAAATCCATTTTGGAGAAGACTGAGGATCCAGCGAGCTGATCGTACAGGTCGTTGATCCTAGGGAGCGGATATTTGTTCTTGATTGTGACCAAATTGACAGGTCGGTAATCTACAACCATCCGGTCCGTACCATCCTTCTTCTTGACGAAGAGGACGGGGCAAGCCCACGGAGATGAACTAGATCGGATGAAACCCTTTTTCAAGGACTCATCGAGTTGTTTCTTAAGCTCGGCTAGTTCTAGTGGTGCCATCTTATAGGGTCTTCTAGCAATCGGAACGGTTCCTGGAATGAGGTCTATTACGAACTCAACATCCCTGTCAGGTGGAACACCTGGCAATTCCTCTGGGAAGACATCCGGGAAGTCACGGACTACCGGAATGTCCTCAAGGTCTGGCAAAGGGCTGGCGTTAAGAGAATATAATTGTCGCTTGGCTAATCGGGTCAAGACATTGACTATCTTGCCCGAAGGGTGAGTGAGTTGAACAGTCCTAGAGAAGCAATCAATTTTGGCATGATGAGCTGACATCCAGTCCATACCCAAAATGATATTAATATCTGAAAATTTGAGAGCTATCAAAGATGCAAGGAAAACAAGTCTGTCGACTTGGATTTCATTTCCATAACTTACCCTGGAAGTCTGCCATCTAGAACCGGGAGTAGAAATTTCCATAGTGGATGGCATGTCACAGAATGCGGTGTTATGCAAACGAGCATAGTTCTCGGATATAAATGAATGAGAGGCTCCTGTATCGAAAAGAACAGATGCCGGGTGGCAATTAACAAGGAGCGTACCGAGAACGACGTTGGGATCTTCTTGAGCTTCTTCGGCAGAGATACAGTTGACATGGCCACGTGAGGCGGTGGCCGGCTTGGCGTGGAACACTTTCCCTGTCGGCTTGCCACGGCCAACAGCTTTAGCAGATTGGTTGGGGTTGGTCTGGGGACACTCACGCATATAATGGCCAGATTCCCCACACTTGAAACAAGTCACGGAACTGGTACGTGGAGGAGCATTGTTGGTTGGACCCCCATAGGGCTTGGCTGGAGCAGACTGTTGAACAGGGCGAGGCGCCTGGAAAGATGGCCTCGGTGTGAACCTGGGTGGCAGGGCGGTGTTGGGCACCCACACGCGGCGCTTCTGAGGACCAGCACCGGATGAGGAACCCATGTCACGGCCATGCTTGCGTGTTGCGTCATAATCAGTCTGACCAGTTTCAGCACTGATGGCCTTGTTAACAAGCTTCTGAAAAGATGTGCACTCATGCAGACGGAGGTCGCGGCGAAGCTCAGGACTAAGTCCCTTACGGAACCTTGCTTGCTTCTTGGCATCAGTAGAAACTTCCTCAGTGGCATATCGTGCGAGGTTACCGAACTCCCTGCTGTAAGCATCCACAGAGAGTCGGCCCTGAGTGAAACTGCAAAATTCCTCACGTTTACGGTCCATGAGACCCTCCGGAATGTGATGTTCACGGAAAGCCTCGCTGAATTCAGCCCAAGTAGTGACATGGCCCGCTGGACGCATAGCTCCATAATTCTCCCACCATAGACTGGCGGGGCCTTCAAGATGATATGCAGCAAAGGTGACCTTGTCAGCCTCAGCTACTAGCGCGGAACGCAGCTTGTGAGAGATACTGCGAAGCCAGTCATCAGCGTCGAGAGGCTCGACGGAGTGGTGGAACGTGGGTGGATGTAATTTGATAAAATCACTGAGTGACACCACGTTAGTCCTCTGATGGTGTGCTGTGTTCTGTTCAATACGCTCCAACAAACGGTTGGTCTCCCGCTTGTTTCTTTCGGCTTCCATCATAACCTCGGCTAGGGAAGGAGGATGAGGCAGATTTGCATTCCTGACTTCACTGCCTTCGGCCTGCTCTTGAGGAGCAGGGTTAGTGCGCGTGTTGACCATCCTAGGTAAACAAGACAATGATTTAGTCAGAATGATAAAATTCCGACATAGGATACAAAATGTAAGGAATAACTCGAAATGCAAGATGATCATCCGTATGACATGGTAGATACAGAAACTGCTTCTTTATTCCATCGTCATACACACCATACAGGGTTTAGTACAAGACCAAACAAAGTACTATTACGGTGAAAAGAGGATTACATCTCATCGGAGGCATTCCAAGCTCCTATACATTATTTTTCTACACCTCCGGAAAGAGTACAAACTAGGTCATATCCCACGAGTCACGCGGGACGATAGACGACACAGATAGTGCGAACTAGTGATACTACCACTAACTCAGACCGATCCGTAGTAGTCCTCGTAGAAGTCACCTCCATAGCCTGGAAGCTCAACATGATCATCCGGAAACAGACGATCTCGCGGAGCTTGTGGACCATAGGGACTAGGATGAGGTCTTGGACCAACAGACGGTGGCCTGCGGGGACCGCGAGGTGGGGTGATGCCTCCTACATCACGCCAACCCATCACGTCTGGCAGAGCAGATCTCACAGGATAGAGATCGCGCATATCCGAATATCCAGCTTGCACCGCCGGTGCAAACCGAGTCAATGTGGCCCAGTGGTCAGCACGGGTATTGAAGAGCTCTAACCTCAAGGCCCGATTTTCACGGTCCTTATCCTCGAGCATCTCAGCAGTGGTGCGAGTCCGTGAATCCTCCTGAGTGGGGTCAGCATAGATAGCCTGAAGATACCCTTGTGCTCCCGGAAGTGATCCTGGCATATACCGGAAATCAGAGTCCCGAAATAGACCAGATCTGACTCGCATGATGGTCATCATAGAGTAGGCGGCGTCCTGCACAGCCATCTCAATAGTAACCCCGAGTCCATAGGAGCAGTGAAGGGGCTCGGTGGACCCAGGATAAGATGGAAATATCCTGACAGTGCAGAGATACTGGCTTTGATTAAAGTCTCGGAATTGCTCTTCGACCGTGTACTCAGGATACCAACGGTATCCAGCCTCAGTCATTACCCTGACCAACATGGCAGTATGGCCGGGTACATCTAGGCATCGAGTCAGGCGAACCACTTGATTGAGGTCGCGAGTGGCCATCTGAAAGCACAATCATAATGCAAAGGCATTAGAATTTCTAGCAAAATTTCGGCAGCATAACAGCTGTAAATGCTCAAGAAGGATTTTGAGACATTTGACAAAGGATTACATACACACTCATCATCATCATATCAAGTTCTGAGTCCATCCTAGCAACATAATGTGGTAGTAGAATTGAACTAGGCTTGTATCCATCAAACTTATAAGGTACTACTGATTAGTAACACGTGATCCTGATGGAGAGAATAGATCCTAATTCCTTAACCCCCGGTGGAAGAATAGACTGACTCAGATCAGAATGTTATAAGATAAAGGAGTAAAAAGAGCCTTACGTTCCAACCCACAAACAATTCCCCTACATATAACTAAAGAATTTCTAGACTCAACATCGACCAGTTTGGCTTGGAGAACCTACAGGCAGTCCGGCTCTGATGCCAACGCTGTCAGGACCCCGACTCGATGTCACATCGATCTAGCCAGTAACACCTCATATCACTTTGCGGCCTCACGCACGGTATCCCCACGGGTGTCGCCTTACCTTTGCCCGGGACCGTTTGCGCCTTTTGGCTCACGTATATGATAGTGTCGCTAGCATCCATATGATAAGGAGCCCGGGCTGACATGACTAGTCGTAAACCCAAAGTGGCACAGACTTACAGGGACAGGCATCCATGACCCAGCTTCGAACGTGTCGGTCATCAGCAAGTGGGTCCGGGCTGTAGCACTGGGCTAGCAGGACTCCGGTAAACCGGGCTGTAGCGGGCTAACAGGACTCCGGTACTCAATGCGTGACATTTCCCCGAAGGGACAGACACAGGAACGAAGAAGGACACATGCCGGCCAACCTAAGTGTTCCAGAGCAGTAGCAAGCTACCCTGGCTCAGCGGTAACACTAGGAGACATTTCCCGGTAAGAGAGGCTACTAAAGATAAACAACTAGATAGTCAGATCCCACACATACCAAGCATTTCAATCATACACACAATATGCTCGATATGTGCAAATACAACCAGGCATCACAACATGACTCTATGACACAAGTACTTTATTTAAGGCTCAGAGAGCCATACATAACATACACAAAGGTACGGGTCTCACGACCCAGCATTTAAGTCATACAGTCATACAAACCAGCAGCGGAAGTAACTTGTCTGAGTACAGACAACTAGAAAGATAAAAGAGGCTTGGAAAGCCTAGCTATACTACGTGGTCCTTCTCAAGCTCAGGATCACCACCTGGGCCTTTAGCCTACTCGTTGATGTCAACGTCTACGTAGAACCCATCAGAAGGGGTTGCAGCGTCTTCTGTAAAATGTAAATTATAGCAACATGAGTACAAAGGTACTCAGCAAGACTTACATCAGAACCTACATACATGCATATTATCAAGAAGGGTTGGTGGGGTTATTGCAGCAAGCCAGCTTTGACTCTTGGCTAGGCTAACCTACGAGACTCCAATTTGAAATGGTTTTGCGCACACGAGTCCATTACTCACCACTTCAATACACTACCGAGGATCCACCTCCGTCTCCCTACGGAAGAGCCATCCTCGGCACTCACACTTATCTTGAGGCTTTTAGTAGTTTCCATTTACTTGTCTATGAACTGTATAGGCAACCAAGTAGTCCTTTACCGCGGACGCGGCTATTCGAATAGATCATGATAACCCTGCAGGGGTGTACTTCTTCATACACGCTCTCACCTCTTACCGTCGTTTACACGACATGTACTCGGCAACCTTCAAGCGGAAGCCCAACGTGGGTGTCGGCCACGACCTACCTAATCACCTAAGCCTCCAGTCCAGGTTTATCGCCTATCCAGGTTCCATCCGCAGGGAGTCCGGCCGAGGTTTCCCATACGGCCCCGAACGATGTGAACAGGGTTCCCGAGATACCTAACGGGTATTCGGTACACCCGGCCACGTACCTACCGCATCACAGCCCACCCCTACGGTCAGCGCTGTCCACGGCCTCCAGTAGGCTACAAACACCAGAAACTACTTGCAACTCCTGGACGGAGAACTAGGGTGAATAAGAAGCCGAGAGGGTCCATTGGTTTCGGGCCCAATGCATGGTAGTAGCTGATTCTTAAATCACACATACAGATCTCAGTGCTTAAGGTCGGCTTCAATGAAACAACCCACCATGTACTCCTACATGGCCTCTCATCGATACCTTTACCAAAACGTGTTCACCACACCACTCTCATTACCGACATAATCATTTCACTCTAGCCCATCACCCAGATGAACCAGACCTGACACGACTCTAAGCATAGCAGGCATAGCAAGGTAGGAACAACACATACATATGGCTCAATCAACTCCTACACATGCTAGTGGGTTTCATCTAGTTACTGTGGCAATGACAGGTCATGCAGAGGAAGTGGGTTCAACTACCGTAGCACACAGCAGTTTGAAACGCGTTGTCTTAATGCAGTAAAAGAGAGCAGGAGCGAGAACATGGGATTGTATCGATATGATCAAATGGTTGGTTGCTTGCCTGATGGTTCGATGCACTGATACGGTTCTTCGTTAGGGTAATCACGGTACTCCTCGGAGGCAGATCCTGCCGTAAAGAACACCGGTACACAACCATCACCAAACAATGTGCAACAATATGATGCATGCATGAAACATAGCAATATGAGTGTGTTGGGCTAATGCAACTAAGACCAGAAGGGTTTGAACCAATTTGAATCAAAGATTCAAATTTCAAACTCAAACATGGCCCTTTAAAGTGTTTTTCCTTGTTCTGCATTAAACACCAAGTTAACTTGTTTAGTCATGCATGAAAATAGTACAGATGGATAGATTGGATTTTTCTGATCATTTTTCATATATAATTTGTCTGATTTGGAATTACAGAATAAAAGTTATGAATTTTTGAAGTTTAAATTATATTCTGGAATTTCCTATATTAGAATAATTCCAGAAAATCAATTATTGCGTTAGCCTGACGTCAGTGTGACGTCAGCAGGTCAACGGAACAGGTCCAGGTCAAACCTGACAGTGGGTCCCGCGTGTCAGGGTGATTAATTAATTAAAGTTTAATTAAAACTAAACCTGTTTAATTAACAGGGCTGGGCCCCACCTGTCATTGACTCAGGGGAGTCAACCAGGGCCCACCCGTGGTCAAACCCGGGTCGGCTGCACCGGCGTTTAGCCGCCGGCGAGCCCGACGCGGCGGCGGAAGTGATTTTTGCCGTTCCGGCAACCAAATGAGCCGCGGAGGCCACCGGAGAGGAGCTGAGGTCGAGCCGCAGCTCTTGGTGGAGTCCGTTGGGGTCGGGGTGGCCGGAGTTGGCGCCGGCGACGACTTTGGCGGCCACCGGAGTTCGGCCAAAGTCGAACTTGTCGCTAGGGGGATCGGTGAGGTGCGGGGAGTGCACGGTTGGGCCCGACGCAGCGTGGTGAGTGCGTTGGACACCGCGGGTTGGCCGGAGGATGGCCGGGAGCACGTCGGCGACGAGATCCGCGGCGGTGCGTGCGTGTGAGCTTCGTGCGGTGGCTACACGGCTCGGGAAAGAGAGAGGGAGGGTCGGAGGGGTAGCTAGGCTCACAGCGCTTCCGTAGAGGCCACCGGCGGGGTCGGGGACGAGCTGAGGCGGCGACGGCGTTGAAGGGGATCTCCGGCGACGGCGAGCTCGGGCGAGGTCGGTGCGGTGGTCTCGGGCCGCACGAGCACACGGGGCTCGGCTAGCTCGATGAAGTGGACGGCGGCGGAGCTCCTGGACACGGCGGCACGGCGTGGGGTTGACGGGGGGCGTGGCTACGGCGAGGGGGTGGCGGCGATGGCGTCGGCCATGGCGTGGGAGAGCGAGGGAGAGGAGCTGGAGAGGAGAGGGGGTGTCTGGGAGGTTCGGGGGAGAGAGGGAGGCCGATTCACGGCGTTAGCCGGGCGAGGGAGGCGGCGAGGCGGCGAGCAGGTGCGTGGCACCCATGCGGTGCTCGTCGCCGAGCACCTGCCTGCCTGCCTGGCCGGCAAGCAGCTCGCTGGCGCGGTGCTGGGCTGGGCCGGCAGGTGGGCCGGGTGCTGGGCGCCAGGTAAGCTTTTCCCATTTTCTTTCTGTTTTCTGTTTTTTAATACTTCTGCAACTTTGTTGAATTAAATAAAATACTTAGGCAACTCCAAAAATCACCAAACTATTCCTGGTCCATAGTTGGATTATTTCCAACATGAAACATTTTAGTTTGGAGTTATTTGAGCATTTAAATATTTTATATAATTTTAAATGCCCAAATTCAAATACTTATGATTTAATTCAAAAACCCTAGGATGGCCTAGGAAAATGTGCACCACTTTTGGCAGAGGTTCTGAACCAAGACAAAAATGATGGGCATTTTAGAAGGGCATTTCAGGTTCATTGAAAAAGTTTTTAGTAAACCCTAATTGGTTTCCGAGGGGACTGGGGGTTCTGTCATCCCCATTTCAGGTTTCTGATGAAAGAGTAAACATGATGCAACACTCTAATGCATGACTAGCTAGGGTGTGACACTGGGTAAACATTGTGTCCCCCGTCTCTTGTTACCATCGATCCTAGACGCACAGTTCGGGACCCCCTACCCGGGATCCGCCAGTTTTGACACCGACATTGGTGCTTTCATTGAGAGTTCCACTATGCCGTCGACAGACGGTTCAATGGCCCCTTCGATCATCAGTGACGATGTTGTCCAGGGAGAAACCTTCCTCCCCGGACAGATCTTCGTATTCAGCGGCTTCGTACTGCGGGCCAACTTGTTTGGCCATCTGGAGCAGATGGAAAGCTATGCCCCTGGCCATCAGGTCAGATTCGGAATCTTGAATCACGTCGCGGACATCCGGGGAGATTTGATCTTCGACGGATTCGAGACCGCGGCAACCGCTCCCCATTGCCTCGATGAACATGGCCTAAACCTGTCATCGGGCCACATCCATGAGATAGCTCCTGTAGAAGCTCTGGCCTTAAATCTGGAGTAGGTCATGTCGCGCGAAGATGGGAAGCTCGACCCCATCACTGGGGCTACCGATTCAACGGCGCTGGATCCGCATGCAGATCCCACTTCATACAGTATCCGCATCAACGGAACTCTAAACCGAGCGAGCTCGCATATACCGAACTCGATCGGTTATCGATCTTCAAGTTCAGCGCCGCAGATGTCTTCCAACACTTGCCCATGGGTGACATGCTAAACTCGCTAAAAACCCTATCCCTGGTAGAGGACCTGTCGCCGAACAATGTTCGGTTTGAACTTTCGGTGGACGATGGAGAATTTTGTTTCCCACCCGCCACCCACTTCGTAGACACTATTGAAAACCCAACCAACACGCCCGACCCCGGCACTAAAGACATCGACGGTGTGGACGGCGATGAGGGGCAAGGCTAGAGCCTACTACCCGCTCGACACAGGATGACCACTTCCTGGTATGACGTGTGTATGATTAACACACCTCACGGTGCTCCTAACGATGACAAGGAGGATACGATCGAGAGTAAACCACTTGGCACACAGCCTGGACACCGGCGCCCTAGATCACATCGCCCAAGAGAAAACACTACTAGCACCAGAGAAGACGATACCTCGGACAACAAGGGCTCTGTGGAGATAGAATCCGATCAGGAGGGACAGGAAAGCGGGCATGATAGCTCTGATGAATAGACCACATATGGGGACTCGGAGGACAGCAATTATCTCCCACCCTCTGAGGAAATGGAGATCCTCGGCAACGAGGATTTTACCATGCCCTAGGAACCTCTCGAGTAGGAGCGCTTCAAACTCCGGCTTATAGCCACTGCAAGGAGCCTACAAAGGAAGCAGCTACAGCTTCAAGCAAGCCAAGACTTGCTCAATGATAGATGTACCGAGCTCTTGGCCGCCGAAGAATGCGGCCTTAGCAGCCCAGACAAAAGCCACCACAAGATCAGGTGGCTCCCTCAACATGATGGCAGGGCGATGGAGCCCATACCACCATCGACCAATGCGGCAGGCCGACCACAATCCGGTCCAGACAAACCAGCAGCCCAGGCAGAGCACCATACCAACCCATCCGGCCATCAAAACAAAATTGCTCGGGGGAACACCAACGATATCAACCAAGACACGGAGGGCAGAGCAAGACGCACAAGATCAATGTACAGATCACGAAGATATACCCCGACGGACGATGATGGTCGCCTATCCGAACACTACAGAGGTGACCACGCCCGGTCTGAGCACCGTAAACGGAGCCTGCTGGAGGTACTTCATAGTGTGGCCCAACATAGAGGGGCTGCACACCCCCTCTGCTTCACGGACGAAGTAATGGAACATGAATTTCTAGACAGGTTTAAACCCATTAACATCGAATCATACGATGGGACAATAGACCCCGCGGTATGGATCGAGGATCACCTCCTCCATATCCACATGGCCTGCGGAGACGACCTCCACGCCATCAAATTGTCGACTGTCCGGATGCAGAAGCCCTCGCGGCCTTCTAACATAGCATCCGGGATGAATGGCTCGCACGTCACCTCGTCCAGGAAGGACCCAAATCCATGATAGCCCTCACCGCTCTAATGAACCGCTTCTGCGCGGGAGAAGACAACTGGCTTGCTCATAAAAGCAACGACGCCAGTGGCCTGGGCACTTCTTAAATCCGAGATGGCAACATCAAGCCACGATGAACCGAACATAACAACTTACGCGACACAGTGGTGAATGCCGGATTTCACAATCCGAAGCCCGGTCAACGGAAGAAGCCACTAAAGACATACCAGGATGGACCATCTACCCTTGATAGGATATTGGACCGACCTTGTCACATTCACGGTCTCCTTGATAGGCCAGCTAACCATACCAACCATAATTGTTGGGTCTTCAAGCAGGTAGGCAAGCTTAACGCTAATCATAAGGGGAGGAGGCCACTGGGTGACAAAGACGATGGATCGGCTCACCAGCAGAACACCAGGGGCCAGAAAAAGTTCCCCTCCGATGTTCGACCACTCCCAGATCGCAAATAGCATTTCGACTTCCGCCACCCACCTACTGTACTTGCGAAATTTGCACCATGCGCACATCACTACGCACTCAAGATACTATCGGCATCAGCGGAAGCACAATTCGGACAACCCTACAAGCATTTCAGTAACGTTTTTATATGTTTTTCTCATTTTTTCTGTATCATGTTTAAAGAACAGGTGACAAACTGGAAAGCATCTACAGCGGACTCTATCGGAGTTCGGATCCATACACTAACCTAAGGGGTTACTTCCATTAAGGATCCCACTCCGCGAGGATGGGCTACGCAGACGTGCGACAGGAGGTCCAAAATTACCTTTGGTAGACTGCACTCTTTACTTCGAGCATGTACTACGCCCCTTTTCCTCTAATCCCGACCACGAGCATGTCAAATAGCCGGGTCCGTGGTTTCTCTTATATATATATATATAAATTATATATATATATAAATTTATCATTGGCACATCGCTCCGTTCTTAGTAAGCCTCACCGAGCCAAACTCTCATACCCTTTCAACAATAAAGTACGGCCTCAACGGCTGCTTTGCAGATGCACCTCGGCACACCCTGCCAGGGGCTTGGCATGGGAACGTATGAGTCGCCAGTAAAAGTCCGAACAACTCTATAGCGTACTTCGGCGTCACAAGTTTGGTCTTATATGCATCAGCTCCGAATCATTGTCTTGGGTCAATAGTTGGGTTGCCCAGCTCCTGTGTTTGCTACCCTATGTTCCGCTCTATCGGCTAGGGTAGTAGAGGGAGAACTACTGTGATTGTGCCCTGGCCTAGACCGGATGAGTACCTCAGTAGAGAAAGCCAAAAACTGACTGTCATGATGCGGCGAGAGCTGGTCAACCACTTGACGACTTATTGGAATCTTTAGAGATTCTCCGTGTAATACGAGGGATCTTTTGCAGATCAGATATGTAAGGCACCACACACTGCATACACACTAGGGGCTATGTCGTAGCCCCACCATAAAGCTCCTATGGTTAAGTGAAAGTGTTAACGCCTTATAGTCCGATTGCCTGGTTCGCCGCATTATCACCTCCTTCATGGACCAAGACGTTGGATAAAGAGTGATTAAATGGTTTTCCGAACACCCCCGTACTTTCTACGAGGGGCCTGAAGCCGACGACTGGAAAACTTTTAGATTACACTAAAACGACTGTCGACAGATCAGGACTTCTGCTGCCGAGTCATTGCTGCCGCACTTGGATGCAGTCTCTACGGAGCTAGTCGACAGATCGAACAGGCTGTAGAGAGACTCGTCGGGCTCGAGCGCCGCGACTTGAGGGGTTTCCGACTGGCGGGCCACCGCATGCTTCACCCACCGTTGAACCCTCAACCGGCCGGTGCGCTTGTTCCAGTGGGTCGCAGGGAGGGGGAAAGCCGTAGGAGTCGACTGGTACTGGGTCGACGGTTGCCGCAGGAGGACGCCGTGGACGCACGCGTGAAAGTGCGTCGCCCCGCGGGAGGGGAGCGCATCGACGTCGAGTGGTGCCTCCTGAAGACAAGCGGAGTCGTCGACGACAAACACGAGCGCGCAGAGACGGATCTCGCGGCCCTCAGCAAAACCTCCGCCTGGAACCATGATGACGGTGATCGGAAAAAGTGCAACTTCTCCAATAAGTCGCTAAGACACCCGCCCCACGCTTGGCGCCAACTGTCGTGGATCTAAGACTGACAGTAGAATGGGGGGTAGGTATGAGGAGGCAAGATCCTAGCTATGGAGTAGTTGTACGCACGAGTTTTACGAGTTTAGGCCCTTCTCGGAGGAAGTAACAGCCCTATGTCTCGGTGCCCTGAGGCGGTCGAATGGATTATACGTGTGTATGTGTTTACAAAAGTGTGAACCCTTGTCCCAGAGGAGGGAGGTGGCTTATATAGAGTGCGCCAAGACCCCGGCTCCCCTCCGTTACACAAAGTTCAATGCTCATAAAGGAAAGGCGTTACTGGTAACGTCTACAGTAAATGTCATAAATGCTCATAATGCTATGGTTTAAGTCCTAACCGTTGCAGAGTGGAGGGTTCCTCATCTTCTGGTGGTCGAGTGTCTTCAAGGTGGTCGAGTGAGCGCATCTCCACGGTCGAGTGGATGATGATTTCTCTTCGACTGCTTCTGATTCTTTGTAAAGATGTCCTTGGGGAGGGTATGCTGGACAGGTCCATGACCCTACCCTAGGTACATAGCTTCATCATTAGCCCCCGAATGGATCAGGGTTTGAGTGAGGAAGGGGTTGAGAACACTTCCGACCCACTCTTTGTGCTATGAATATGCCTTGTCCTGAAACAATGAGTTGAGGAGACGACGTCGACTCCTTTCTCAATCGCCTTGGTCCATTCTTGGTTGTTGTCGAGTGAACTTTCATGGTTGAATTCCGAATGATGATGTAGAGGGTGTTTGTCTTCAGTCTGACAGGTTGTTCCGCTCTCCGCGGATCTCGCGGGATTCGAATTTTGGGAAGTCGCGCCAGACGGGAGGAAACGAGGTTATCGGGACGGATTAGGTAAGTCTCCTCGATCCCCGCGCCACCTTTTTCGCCACGTACTGCGCGCGCGACTGTTGCGGGATTTGTTTAGATCGCTTGGGTCCACTAGTCAGCCACTCGGTGGAAGGCCTTATAAAAGGTCTCGGGCCAGGCCTCTGCTCCGCACGCCCCCATTCTCTCTTCTCTTTCTCCCGATCTCTCCGCCACTCTCGCTTCCGCCTCGTCGCCGGACCTCCGCTCGAGCTCGATCCGCCACCATGGGGAAGGATAAGACGGCGGCGCTGGAACGCGCGAAGAAGGCGACCGCGAAGGCGAAGGGCAAGCGGACCAGCCGGGGCGGATCCTCGTCGAGGTCCGGCCTGCCGGCGGGCTGGATCCAGGGCGACTGGATCCGCTCGGCAATCACGCAGGACGACCTCGACGACCTGGTGGAGGGGGATTGATCCCCCACAAGTCGGCTCGGCTCCCGGGGGACGAAACTGAGCCGCAGCCTAGAGAGGGTGAGTGTGTCCTCCTAGCAACCCACATAGATCGCGGATTCTCACTGCCTCCCCACCCTTTCTTCCGGGGTTGTTTGAACTTCTTTGGGGCTCAGCTCCACCATTTCACTCCGAACACCATAGTCTATCTGGCCGCTTTCGTGTCCATGTGCGAAAACTTCTTGGGCTGTCGACCGCACTGGGGGCTTTTCAAACACATCTTCACTTGCCGTTCCCAGTCGGTCAAAAAGGCCAAGTCGAGTGACGAGAGGACGCGGGTGATCCAGATGTGCGGTGGTCTGGGGATCCAGATGAGGAGCAAGAGTACTTTCCCAGCGATGATCCTTCCTGACTCGGTCCGGGGCTGGCAGTCGACTTGGTTTTACTGCAAGGATCAGCCAACCCCTGGCCAGTCGACTGGACTTCCTCCTTTCTCCTTGGCTCGAGTGGAGAAGCCTGCTCCCCTGAAGGTAGTTCCAGAAGAGAAGGCGCAGGTCAAGGAGCTGGTTGAACGGGTCGTCCAGCTTGTCCGCGACGGAGTGACCGGGATGGATCTGCTGGAGGTCTTTCTCGGTCGACGCATCCAACCTCTTCAGGCGCGCGATCATCCGATGTGGATGTACTCTGGGCTCGAGGATACCACTCGGATCCACCCGGAGGAGGTTAGCGAGGATATCTTGGAGAACTGGTTGAGGGGAATCACTGGCAACAAAGACAACCCTCGGGGATCCAGGAGGGTGATTCCATTCGACAACTCGCGCCAGCCGGAGCAGGTATATTTCTGTTTTATCAAGTATCTTTCCGATTCACCACGTGATGTCCCGTTTGTGGTCGACTGAATGTCTTTTGATTGTTATCCTTTCAGGCCCTCATTGAAATGTACTCGATGCCCAACGGAGTGCAGGACCCCGGCGCTGAAGAAGAAGGGAGCGGGGGCGAGAGCGGCGAGGAGCATTCGGAAGCCGAGGAGGACGAGGAGAGCGATGAATCGACCGATGAGGAAGAAGTCGACTCGCCTCCTCGCAGGGAGAGGAGGTCCAAGCACACTCATGACCCGGCACGCGCTCCGGACTTGGTGGCTGCGCCGATCGGGCAATCCTCGAAGCGCCCCAGGACGTCTTCCCCGACGCCGACTGAGAAGCCTCCAAAGCAATCCAAGGTCGCGCCGCTTCCAGCGCCGAAAGTGCCGAAAGCCATCTCTTCCAAACCGCCCAAAGCTTTGCCTCGGATCAAAGTGACCGTTCCTACTATCTCCGGGTAACCATCTGACTTGTCCTTTATGTGGATTCAATTAACTGGGTGTAACCGATTGAATGCGGGCCTTTGCAGTGCTGCTACGTCAGGGACCTCTTCATACCAGTACCGGGACGAGGAAATGGAGGATGCGGTAACCTCTAACCCAGGTATGAACTCTTGCGATTTCGATTCTTGATCCTTTTAGGGTCGAGTGGTTCACTTGGGGTCGAATGTTCTGTCTTGCAGCTCCACCCAACATCATTGACCTTCCGGACGACGACGAAGATGTGGCTCCTAAGCCTAGGAAGAGCAAGAAGGTAACAGCTGGCAGGGTGGCTCGGCAAGAACCAACTGCAACGCCTCCCGTCTGTCAAGCTGAAGATGCGGGCAGGGCCACTGTGACGTTCGCTGCACCCTTGCCGAGTGGGCATCCCACGCGGTCGACCGCGCCTGTGGTTCCTTCAACTATCCAACTCCACACCACGGAGCCTCAAGCAGCCGCACCTGGGTCGTCTGCACATTTTTTCACCAGCTACCCCGTCCCAGACAACCAGTCGGAAGCGGCTGCGGAAGCCATCCGACAGGCTGATATGATGATGGAGCGGGTGAAGATAGTGCACGAGAGCAGTCAGGCTGCCTACGACGCTAGTGCCGCCCTTCGGGCCAACGTCGAGGTGAGTAGACTTTCCGACTGTTTTTGTTCTCGAAAAATCTTCTTCTGCATAATCTCCTGTTGTTCGCGTTGAATTAGAGCACCCACTGGGTGTTGCTGTCGTTTTTGGTAGTTTCGCTCTTCCACTTGGTCTGGGCGAGTGGGATCAGAACCGGTGGGGGCACGCCAAGTGCACCCACTGGGTGTAGTCCCCGAGACCGCGGTCGACTGCTGGCAGTCGACTGTGGTCTGAGTTCTTCTTTCTTGATGGCGCAATTGTTCTTTCTCTCTCTTTTTTTTACTCCTTGCACTCGACTCCGGCGGGCCGGTCGAGTGGGATCAGAACCGGTGGGGGCACGCCAAGTGCACCCACTGGGTGTAGTCCCCGAGACCGCGGTCGACTGCTGGCAGTCGACTGGGGTCTGAACAGCTTGTTGTCCACTTCTTTAGGTTTTATTCACTCGAAAATGAACTGCCTTCGAACCTATCGATTGATCTGTCTCTTGCCTCCTGCAGAAGTCTTGTACTCTTATCTCCAAGTTTGCCGAACTCGAAGAGAAGCAGAGGCAACTCAACTTAGACTTGGAATTGGCTCAGCAAAATCTGAAAAAAGCTCAAGACGAGGCCGCTGGTATGGAAGGTAACTGATTGCCGACTGAACTTCAATATATCTCTTTGATCTCTTTTTTGATTCGATTATTTCTTTTGCATAGAAAATGAAGTTGGCTCTGGACAAGAAGGACTCGGACCTCGCCGCCGCGCAAAAAGCAGCCCAAGACAAAACCGCTCTCGCAGACAAGAAGCTTGCTTCAGTCGGAACGCTTGAAGGAGAGGTGACTAGACTGACATCTTGTCTTAATGAAGCTAACCGCGAAGTGACCAGCCTGAAGAAGGATAAGGTCGTCCTGAACGAAAAGTTGGAGTCTGCGATCCGCAAGAGGAACGACACAGAAGCTTATCTGAGGACCCTCGCCAAGAAGCTTTATCTCGTGCTGGGAGGTATTTCTTTTAATCCGACTGTGTTGATGCTTGCCATCGGATTTTGCTCGGTTGATTGAACTGACTTTTGGCTGCAGAACTTTGTCAAGACTTTGACGAAGAAACTGGAAGGGTCGAGACGGGTCTGGACCCTATCGCTTCCCCGGTCTGCGACGAAACTGCGATGAACGTGCTCCGACTGGAGTCCCGTATCGCCAGCGCCACAAGCTACCTCGCACGCCTGAAGGAGGTTGTCTCTCGAATCGACTCGACGCTTTGGCCGGAGGCGACGCTTCAGAATGATCTGGAATCTCTGATGACTCGACTGAACGAGATCCCTGACCGAGTGCAAGAATGGAAGAAATCCTCCGCCCGGTGTGGTGCTGACGTGGCGCTGTCCCTGGTGCGAGTCCATTGCAAGGAGGCTCGTGAAGACAAGCTGGCTGCGATCAAAGTCGCTAACACCAAAAAGCACGACTTCCAGTCCTTCATGGAGACTTTCATTGCTGCCGCCACTCGGATCGCTGATGGGATCGATCTGGACTCATTCGTGGAGCCTGCCAGTCCTACTCCGGCCGAGTGAACAATCTTATGAAACTTGGATACGCTTTAAATTTGCCTCGGAATGCCGAGTGGTTTCTGTAACCGTTAAACTCCTTCGGGCTTGGTGCCCGAGTACTTTGATTCGCTGCTTGGAACCTTTTAGTATTTATCTGAATTTGGTTTATCTCCAATGTGCTTGTGTTTGCCTTCGGATGGACTTTGCTTGCTGCACCTCTTCGTCCTTGCGGATAGGGATGGAGCGGACGTTGTATTTGTGCCGCAGCTCCGAAGGAGAAGGTGGCAGTCGACCTGCACCTCGTCGTCCTTGCGGATAGGATGGAGCGGACGTTGTATTTGTGCCGCAGCTCCGAAGGAGAAGGTTGCAGTCGACCTGCACCTCGTCGTCCTTGCGGATAGGGATGGAGCGACGTTGTATTTGTGCCGCAGCTCCGAAGAGAAGGTTGCAGTCGACCTGCACCTCGTCGTCCTTGCGGATAGGGATGGGTCTCAAACTTAGGCGAGTACTGGACTGCAGCTAAGCCCCCGAGTGGAGGATTGCTCTCCACTCGGTAGGATTTTTCCAAACTTAGGCGAGTGCTGGACTGCCGTTAAGCCTCTTAGTGAGAGAACTTAGGCGAGTGCTCGACTGCAGCTAAGCCCCGAGTGGGAGGACTGCTCTCCACTCGGTAGGATTTTTTCAAACTTAGGCGAGTGCTGGACTGCCGTTAAGCCTCTTAGTGAGAGAACTTAGGCGAGTGCTCGACTGCAGCTAAGCCCCGAGTGGGAGGACTGCTCTCCGCTCGGTAGGATTTTTTCAAACTTAGGCGAGTGCTGGACTGCCGTTAAGCCTCTTAGTGAGAGAACTTAGGCGAGTGCTCGACTGCAGCTAAGCCCCCGAGTGGGAGGACTGCTCTCCACTCGGTAGGATTTTTTCAAACTTAGGCGAGTGCTGGACTGCCGTTAAGCCTCTTAGTGAGAGAACTTAGGCGAGTGCTCGACTGCAGCTAAGCCCCGAGTGGGAGGACTGCTCTCCACTCGGTAGGATTTTTTCAAACTTAGGCGAGTGCTGGACTGCCGTTAAGCCTCTTAGTGAGAGAACTTAGGCGAGTGCTCGACTGCAGCTAAGCCCCCGAGTGGGAGGATTGCTCTCCACTCGGTAGGATTTTTCCAAACTTAGGCGAGTGCTGGACTGCCGTTAAGCCTCTTAGTGAGAGAACTTAGGCGAGTGCTCGACTGCAGCTAAGCCCCCGAGTGGGAGGACTGCTCTCCACTCGGTAGGATTTTTTCAAACTTAGGCGAGTGCTGGACTGCCGTTAAGCCTCTTAGTGAGAGAACTTAGGCGAGTGCTCGACTGCAGCTAAGCCCCCGAGTGGGAGGACTGCTCTCCACTCGGTAGGATTTTTTCAAACTTAGGCGAGTGCTGGACTGCCGTTAAGCCTCTTAGTGAGAGAACTTAGGCGAGTGCTCGACTGCAGCTAAGCCCCCGAGTGGGAGGATTGCTCTCCACTCGGTAGGATTTTTCCAAACTTAGGCGAGTGCTGGACTGCCGTTAAGCCTCTTAGTGAGAGAACTTAGGCGAGTGCTCGACTGCAGCTAAGCCCCCGAGTGGAAGGATTGCTCTCCACTCGGTAGGATTTTTTCGAACTTAGGCGGAACGGATTCGCGACTAAGCCCACCCACTGGGGGATTTCAGGAGTAAATAAGAACAACACAATCGAATGAGAGAACCGTAAGCTCTTGTCTTTGATAAACGAATTACAAAAGGTGTTGCTTATTACATTTTATTCGAACGAGTGTTTAAGTATAAAAGGGGCGGAGCAGCTCCGCGTTCCAAGCCCGTGGCTCGTCTTTCTGATGCTCGATACTGTAAAGATGGTATGCTCCATTGTGGAGAACTTTGGTGACGATGAAGGGGCCTTCCCAAGTTGGAGCGAGCTTGTGTGGTTTCTGCTGATCCACTCGAAGAACCAAGTCTCCTTCTTGAAAGGCCCGACCCCTCACATTCCTGGCGTGGAATCGACGCAAATCTTGCTGATAAATGGTCGAGCGGATCAAGGCCATCTCTCTTTCCTCCTCTAAGAGATCGACTGAATCTTGCCGGGCCTGCTCTGCTTCTGCTTCGGAGAAGAGTTCAACTCGGGGTGCGTTGTGGAGCAAGTCACTTGGCAGAACAGCTTCGGCTCCATAGACTAAGAAGAAAGGAGTTCTTCCAGTCGACCGATTAGGAGTTGTCCTTAAACCCCACAGAACTGACGGAAGTTCATCAACCCAAGCACCTGCTGCGTGTTTGAGATCACGCATCAGTCGGGGCTTCAGTCCTTTGAGAATTAGGCCATTGGCTCTTTCTGCTTGTCCGTTCGACTGCGGGTGAGCAACAGAAGCATAGTCGACTCGAGTGCCCTGAGAGGCGCAGAAAATTCTGAACTCATCGGAATCGAAGTTCGATCCGTTGTCCGTGATGATGCTGTGTGGGACTCCATATCTGAATGTCAATTCTCTGATAAAACTGACAGCGGTGCTAGCGTCAAGGTTCTTGATAGGTTTGGCTTCGATCCATTTGGTAAACTTGTCGACTGCAACGAGCACGTGAGTGAAGCCGCTTTTGCCGGTCCTCAGCGGTCCAACCATATCCAGTCCCCAAACAGCGAAGGGCCAGACGAGGGGAATGGTCTTCAGGGCTGACGCTGGCTTGTGAGACATATCGGAGTAAAATTGACAGCCTTCACATCTGTCGACTATATCTTTCGCCATCTCATTTGCTCGTGGCCAATAGAATCCAGCTCGGTATGCTTTAGCCACGATGGCCCGAGAGGACGCATGGTGACCACAGGTCCCCGAGTGGATGTCATTGAGGATCATTCGACCTTCTTCTGGTGTTATGCACTTCTGACCGACTCCAGTCACACTTTCTCTGAACAGCTGCCCTCTTATCACAGTAAAAGCTTTAGATCGGCGGACGATCTGTCGAGCTTCTTCTTCATCCTCTGGGAGCTCTTTCCTGAGGATGTACGCAATGTAGGGCACCGTCCAGTCGGGAGTAATGGCCAGAACCTCCATGATTAGGTCGACCACAGCTGGGACCTCGACTTCAGTCGGATCCGTGGCGCTCTTGGGTTGTGGGGGCTCTTCAGTGAAAGGGTCTTCCTGAACTGTCGGCGTGTGAATATGCTCCAAGAACACATTGCTGGGAATGGCTTCTCTCTTGGAACCTATCTTTGCCAATTCATCGGCTGCTTGATTTTTCAATCGGGGGATGTGGTGGAGTTCTAACCCCTCGAACTTCTTCTCAAGCTTTCTCACCGCGTTGCAGTAACCAGTCATGGCTGGGCTTCTGACGTCCCACTCCTTCATCACTTGATTAACTACCAAATCTGAGTCGCCATAGACCATGAGGCGACGGACGCCGAGTGAGATGGCCATGCGCAACCCATACAGGAGTGCTTCATACTCTGCTTCATTGTTGGAGGAATCAAAGTGAATCTGGAGGACATATCTGAGCTTGTCTCCTCGGGGGATACCAGAACTACTCCAGCACCAGAATCGTTCAACATCTTGGATCCATCAAAGAACATGGTCCAATGCTCCGAGTGAACTTGAGTCGGCAGTTGCTGTTCGATCCACTCGGCGAGGAAATCTGCTATTGCTTGGGACTTGATAGCTTTCTTTGCCTCAAACTTGATATCCAAGGGAAGGAGTTCAATCGCCCATTTTGCCACTCGACCAGTTGCATCCCTGTTGTGCAGAATCTCTGACAATGGAGCGTTGCTGACGACTGTAACAGAGTGATCTGAGAAGTAGTGTGCAACCTTCCACGTGCTCATGTAAATTCCATAGACAAGCTTCTCATAGTGAGGATATCTCTGCTTTGACAGGGTCAGGACTTCAGAAATATAATAAACTGGGCGTTGAACTTTGTACGATTTTCCTTCTTCTTCCCGCTCGACCGTAAGTACTGTACTGACGACTTGTCCAGTGGCTGCTATATAAAGAGGCTCTTTGCTGATTGGAGCAGCAAGCACCGGCTGGGTGGAAAGCAGGGCTTTTAGCTCTGCAAATGCTCTATCAGCTTCTGGAGTCCACTCGAACGCATCTGATTTCTTCATCAGTCGGTAAAGAGGCAGGGCCTTTTCACTGAGGCGAGAAATGAATCGACTTAGGGTGGCCAAGAAACCAGTAAGCTTCTAGACATCATGCACACGCATGGGGCGTTTCATCCGAAGTATAGCGCCTACTTTCTCTGAGTTAGCATCGATTCCTCGTTCGGAAACAAGAAAACCAAGTAACTTTCCGCCTGGAACTCCAAACGTGCACTTTGATGGATTGAGCTTGATATCATACCTTCTAAGGTTGGCAAAGGTTTCGGCGAGGTCGGTCAGCAGGTCAGAACCTTTACATGACTTGACCACAATGTCATCCATGTATGCTTCCACATTCCGAATGATCTGAGTGAGCAGGCACTTCTGAATGTGGCTCCAGCGTTCTTCAAGCCGAATGGCATTGTGACATAACATAAGCACCCGAACAGGGTGATAAAAGCTGTCTTTATTTCATCGGGTCCATACAGACGGACCTGGTGGTACCCGGAGTAGGCATCCAAAAAGGACAAATGCTCGCACCCAGCAGTCGAGTCGACTATCTGATCGATGTGAGGGAGAGGGAAGTGATCTTTCGGGCAGGCCCGATTGATATGCTTGAAATTGATGTACATGCGGAGTGAGTCATCTTTCTTTGGGACCATGACAACATTGGCTATCCACTCGGAGTGGTAAATCTCTCGGATAAACTCAGCTGCCAAAAGCCGAGCCACCTCTTCACCGATTGCATTTCTTTTCTGGACGGCAGACCGCCGAAGATGCTCTTTGACTAGTTTCACTTTCGGGTCGACTCGCAAACGATGCTCAGCCAGTCCCCCTGGGAACACCTGGCATGTCAGAAGGCCTCCATGCAAAGATTTCCTAGTTCTCATGGAGGAACTGGATGAGCGCTTCTTCCTATTTGGAGTCGAGTGCGGTCGAAATGTGGGTCGGAGCTGCATTGGGGTCCGTCGGGTGAATGTGAATAGACTTCGTCTGGCCAGACGACTGGAATGCTGAATCCGTGGCTGGCTTCTTGGCTCGCAACAAGTCACTTGGGTCTGCATTTTTCTGGTATTCTTACAATTCTGCCACGGCCATGTGGGCATCAGCGATCTTTGAGCACTTCTAGAAACACTCTTCCGCCTTTTTCCAATTACCAGAGATAGTGATCACTCCTCTGGGACCAGGCATCTTCAGTTTGAGGTACACGTAACAAGGTCGAGCAATGAATCGTGCATAAGCCGGCCTGCCCAGAATTGCATGATACGCACTCTGAAAATCCACGACTTCAAACGTCAACTTTTCTCTGCGGTAATTTTTGGCATCACCGAAAACCACGTCGAGTGCAATCTGACCGAGGGACGCAGCCTTCTTGCCTGGGATGACCCCATGGAAACTCATGTGGCTTTCACTGAGTCTGGACATCGGAATGCCCATTCCTTTCAACGTTTCTGCGTACAGAATGTTCAGGCCACTGCCACCGTCCATCAGGACCTTTGTCAGTCGAGTGCCTTCGACCACCGGGTCGACCACCAGCGCTTGCCTCCCAGGGGTGGCGATGTGCGCTGGGTGATCAGACTGGTCGAATGTAATGGCAGTCTGCGACCATTTCAAGTAACTGGGTGTCGCCGGAGCGACCATGTTCACTTCTCTGTTGATGACTTTCAATCGACTCTTGTTTTCAACATCAGCAAAAATCATCAGAGTGGAATTCACGTGAGGATAACCATCATCATCTTCCCCTTCACTCTCAGCCTTGTCTGCCTCCTTCTCCTTTTCCTTGGGTTGTTTCTCTCGGAACTGCTGGATCAAGAGCCGACACTGTCGAGTGGTATGCTTCGGGCAAATGAAATTACCTTCTTCGTCTTTTTTGGTGTGGATATGGCACGGCAGATCCAACACGTCATTTCCATCCTGATCTTTTACTTTCTTGGGGTTCCACGGCCCTTTGGGCTTCCCCTTGAACTTTCCTTGAACCACAGCCAAGGCCTCACCCGGAGCAGCTAGTTCGGCCTTGCGTTTTTGTTTCCGACTGGAGTTTCCTCCTCCGGCTTCGTGGGCGACTGCCTTGTGCTTCCTGCTCTGCAGTCGCTCCTCCTCTTCACCATTGGCATACTTGGTGGCGATTTCCATCATCCGAGTCAAAGTCATGTTCCCTGTCCGACCGAATTTCAAATTCAACTCTCGATACCTGACGCCTTCCTTGAAAGCACAAATTGCCTGATGATCAGACACATCTTCCACCGTGTGGTGCAGGGTGATCCACCTCTGGATATAATCTCTCAAAGTTTCATTCAGTTTCTGGACGCAACACTGTAATTCCGTCAAACCTGCTGGCCGCTTGCAAGTACCATCAAACATTCTCACAAACACTCGGGCAAGATCTTCCCAAGTATAGATACTGCCATGCGCCAAATGATTCAGCCACACCCTAGCCGAGCCCTCCAACATCAGAGGAAGGTGTTTCATGGACACCTCATTATTTCCGCCACCAATCTGGACAGCCACTCGGTAGTCTTCGAGCCAGGTATCCGGCTTGGACTCTCCGGTGAACTTGCTGATTCCAGTCACCAACCTGAAGTTGGGGGGAATCACTGCAGCTCTGATAGCTCCGCTGAAGCAATCTGGGCCAGAGACATGCACCCTGTTGCTGGTTTGCGGGCCTCTGTCAGGGCCATCTCGGTGAGCTCTGTTTCTGTCGACCAAGCCTTGTACGAGAATAGATCTCGCATCAAAGCCTGGCTCCCTGGGGTCGACTGGAATACCTCTTCCGACGCTGTTAGGGCGCCTGTCTTCATGTGGCCGCGGCACGTATGACCCACTCCTTGGAGGAGGCGTGGGCACTCAACAGCGACCATCGCGATCGGCTCGACGATCATACTGCTCCTGGTTTCTATACTGATCACGCCGCTCTCCATGTCCCTCACGCCTCAGGGGCGATCTCGGGCTATGGGTCGACTAGACCGTATCTGCGACCATAGATCTGCTATGGATCCTATCCCGCGACTGAGACACGGCCGTATTCTGCTCTCCTGCTGCCCGGAGCAAGGCCCTAATCTGCGCCAGACCTCGACCAGCTTCTGACTGGGAAGGTTGGATCGACTTTGCTATCCGGGCCACAGCTGCTAGGTTTTGGATCGGTGTTCGGTATACCTGAGCCAGAGGTGGAAAAAGTTGGCGTCTGCTGGACTCAGGAACACGCTGACGAGCGCGATCGTCGAGTGCGCGCTATAGGTTCTCCAGCCGAGTGCGCTCAGCCAGATTGGCCAAGCGAGCCTGTTCCAAGGCTTGGGCCTCAGGCGTTTCTCCAATGATAGGAGTATGCAGGGCATCAATGTTTCGGCGACGAAGTTCTTCTCTCTGCTGCGAGGAGAGAGGCTCGGGGGCGGTACTCCTCGTGAACGCACGACGGATCGCCGTTCCCATCAGCTCCGTCTTCACGATCGAAGCCAGGAGGACCGCGTGGTCCATTGACCATCAGGACTTCCACTGCCGAGTCATTGCTGCCGCACTCAGATGCAGTCTCTACGGAGCTAGTCGACAGATCAAACAGGCCGTAGAGAGACTCGCCGGCTCGAGCACTGCGACTTGAGGGTGGCTGACTGGCAGGCCACCGCATGCTTCACCCACCGTTGAACCCTCGACCGGCCGGCGTGCTTGTTCCGACGGGTCGCAGGGAGGGGGAAAGCCGTAGGAGTCGACTGGTACTGGGTTGACGGTTGCCGCAGGAGGACGCCGCGGACGCACGCGTGAAAGTGCGTCGCCCCGCGGGAGGGGAGCGCATCGACGTCGAGTGGTGCCTCCTGAAGCCAAGCGGAGTCGTCGGCGACAAACACGAGCGCACCGAGACCGATCTCGCGGCCCTCAGCCAAACCTCCGCCTGGAACAATGAAGATGGGGATCGGAAAAATTGCAACTTCTCCAATAAGTCGCTAAGACACCCGCCCCACGGTGGGCGCCAATTGTCGTGGATCTAAGACCGACAGTAGAATGGGGGGTAGGTATGAGGAGGCAAGATCCTAGCTATGGAGTAGTTGTACGCACAAGTTTTACGAGTTCGGGCCCTTCTCGAAGGAAGTAACAGCCCTACGTCTCGGTGCCCTGTGGCGGTCGACTGGATTATACGTGTGTGTGTGTGTGTTTACAAAAGTGCGAACCCTTGTCCCAGAGGAGGGAGGTGGCTTATATAGAGTGCGCCAGGACCCCGGCTCCCCTCCGTTACACAGAGTTCAATGCTCATAAAGGAAAGGCGTTACAGGTAATGTCTACAGTAAATGTCATAAATGCTCATAATGCTATGTTTTAATTCTTAACCGTTGGAGAGTGGAGGGTTCCTCATCTTTTGGTGGTCGAGTGTCTTCAAGGTGGTCGAGTGAGCGCATCTCCACGGTCGAGTGGATGATGATTTCTCTTCGATTGCATCTGATTCTTTGTAAAGATGTCCTTGGGGAGGATACGCTGGACAGATCCATGACCCTACCCTAGGTACATAGCTTCATCAGGTGGATCTGATCCACCCTCTCCAGATCCGGTGAGGGAGGAGGATGCCGACATGGGTGCTCGCTCCGGTGATCACCGGCGACGAGGGCGCGTCGGCGCAACGTGGAGCACGGCGGGGCAGGGCAGACGCGACGGAGGAGGAGGCAGCGCGCGGCGATGCGGGGCGGCCCCTGAGTGGCGAGGCGCGGCAGGGAGGCGAGGCAGTGCAGCGCTGGCGAGGCAGCGGAGATGCTCGCCGGCGGGAAGCCAGGTGGCGGCGCTGAGGCATGGGGAGGCGGGGCGGACGAAGGCGATGGTCGGCGACACGCGCTGGTGGCTCGGGCCCGTGCGCGGCTCGGGCGGGCCGGCTTCGGGCCGGGCGGGCCGCGGCGGCTGGCGCGGTGGAGGAGGAGCCGGGGTGGCAACGTGGCGGCGCATCATTGGAGGAGCGAGGCAGCGACACTGATGTGTCGCAACGTGATTCGCCGGAGTGAGGTGGTTGGAGGCGGTGGACACGTCCAGTCCGGGACGGACATGTCCGGCGGCGTGCGGGGGGGATTTTTAGGGTTTCAACTTCGCGAGAATTCCGGGAGGCACACATATATAGGTAGAGGGAGCTATGTGAGTCTAAATGGGGTGCGGTTTTCGGCCACGCGATCGCGATCGAACGACCGAGATGATGGAGGAGGTTTAGGTGGGTTTTGGGCCACCTTGGAGAGGTGTTGGGCTGAAACACACATGAGGCCTTTTCGGTTCCTCAGGTAACCGTTGGAGTATCAAACGAAGTCCAAATGGCACGAAACATGACAGGCAGTCTACCAGTAGTAAACCAAGGCCGCATGACAAGTCTCGGTCCAATCCGAGAATGTTTAATACCCGCACACGAAAAGAGTTAAAAAGGGACACCGGGTGACATAGGAGCGCCGGATTGCAAAACGGATAACGGGGAAAATGCTCAGATGCATGAGACGAACATGTATGCAAATGCGATGCACATGATGACATGATATGAAAAGCATGACACGCAAGCAAATGACAAGGAAAAAACAATGAATAACTGGAAGACACCCGGCACATCGGTCTCGGGGCGTTACATATACTCATTACCATACCCACATAGGCTAGAATTCTAGGGTTTAGCCATTATGATCTCGTGGTAGATCCAATCTTGTAACACTCGTATTAATCAATATCAATCAAGCAGTACATAGGGTTTTACCTCCATAGAGAGGGCCCGAACCTGGGTAAACGTTGTGTCCCCCGTCTCTTGTTACCATCGATCCTAGACGCACAGTTCGGGACCCCCTACCCGAGATCCGCTAGTTTTGACACTGACATTGGTGCTTTCATTGAGAGTTCCCCTATGCCGTTGACAGAAGGTTCGATGGCCCCTTCGATCATCAGTGACGATGTTGTCCAGGGAGAAACCTTCCTCCCCAGATAGATCTTCGTATTCAGCGGCTTCGTACTGCGGGCCAACTCGTTTGGCCATCTAGAGCAGATGGAAAGCTACGCCCCTAGCCATCAGGTCAGATTCGGAAGCTTGAATCACGTCGCGGACATCCTGGGAGATTTGATCTTCGACGGATTCGAGACCGCGGCAACCGCTCCCCATTGCCTCGATGAACATGGCCTAAACCTGTCATCGGGCCACATCCATGAGATAGCTCCTGTAGAAGCTCTGGCCTTAAATCCGGAGCAGGTCAAGTCGCGCGAAGATGGGAAGCTTGACCCCATCACTGGGGCTACCGATTCAACGGCGCTGGATCCGCACGCAGATCCCACTTCATACGGTATCCGCATCAACGGAACCTCAGACTCGCCTCCGACGCCGAACTCCAAACCCGACGAGCTCGCATATACCGAACTCGATCGATTATCAATCTTCAAGTTCAGCGCCGCAGATGTCTTCCAACACTCGTCCAATGGTGACATGCTAAACTCGCTAAAAACCCTATCCCTGGCAGACGACCCGTCGCCGAGCAATGTTCGGTTCGAACTTTCGGTGGACGGTGGAGAATTTTGTTTCCCACCCGCCACCCACTTCGTAGCCACTGTTGAAAACCCAACCAACACGCCCGACCCCCGCCCTGAAGACATCGACGGTGTGGACTTCTTGGTACGACATGTGTATGATTGACACACCTCACGGTGCTCCTAACGATGACAAGGAGGATACGATCGAGAATAAACCGCTTGGCACACAGCCTGGACACCGGCGCCCTAGATCACATTGCCCAAGAGAAAACACTGCTAGCACTAGAGAAGACGATACCTCGGACAACAAGGGCTCTGTGGAGATAGAATCCGATCAGGAGGAACAGGAAGGCAGGCAAGTAGCTCTGATGAACAGACCACATATGGGGACTCAGAGGACAGCAATTATCTCCCACCCTCCAAGGAAGAGGAGATCCTCGGCAATGAGGATTTTACCATGCCCAAGGAACCTCTCGAGCAGGAGCGCTTCAAACTCCGGCTTAGAGCCACTGCAAGGAGCCTACAAAGGAAGCAGCTACAGCTTCAAGCAAGCCAAGACTTTCTCAATGATAGATGGACCGAGCTCTTGGCCGCCGAAGAATATGGCCTTAGCAGCCCAGACAAAAGCAACCCCAAGATCAGGTGGCTCCCTCAACATGATGGCAGTGCGATGGAGCCCATACTATCATCGAGCAATGCGGCAGGCCGACCACAATCCGGTCCAGACAAACCAGTAGCCCAGGGAGAGCACTATACCGACCCATCCGGCCGTCAAAACA
Organism: Triticum aestivum; assembly: GCF_018294505.1. Lineage (NCBI taxonomy): Eukaryota > Viridiplantae > Streptophyta > Magnoliopsida > Poales > Poaceae > Triticum > Triticum aestivum. The sequence goes on along the minus strand of NC_057809.1, from coordinate 345,505,031 downwards.
AAATAGCTCAAGGGAACACCAATGATATCAACCAAGACACAGAGGGCAGACCAAGACGCACAAGATCGATGTACAGATCACGAAGACATACCCCGACAGACGATGATAGTGTGGCCTATCTGAACACTACAGAGGTGACCACGCCCGGTCTGAGCACCGTAAACGGAGCCCGCTGGAGGTACTTCATAGTGTGGCCCAACATAGAGGGGCCGCACACCCCCTCTGCTTCACGGATGAAGTAATGGAACATGAATTTCCAGACAGGTTTAAACCCATTAACATCGAATCATACGATGGGACAACAGACCCCGTGGTATGGATCGAGGATTACCTCCTCCATATCTACAAGGCCCGCGGAGACGACCTCCACGCCATCAAATACCTATCTCTCAAGATTAAAGGGCCAGCTCGGTACTGGCTAAACAGTTTGCCAGAAAATTCTATTGGCAACTAGGAAGACTTGGAAGATGCCTTTCGGGACAAATTCCAGGGAACATATGCCCGGCCATTACGCGCCGATGACTTAAGTCACATTGTCCAGGAGCCTAGCGAATCAGCTAGGGAGCTTTGGACAAGGTTATTAGTCAAAAAGAACCAAATTGTCGACTGTCCGGACGAAGAAGCCCTCGCGGCCTTCAAACATAGCATCCGAGATGAATGGCTCGCGCGTCACCTCGTCCAGGAAGGACCCAAATCCATGACAGCCCTCACCGCTCTAATGAACCGCTTCTGCGCGGGAGAAGACAAATGGCTTGCTCGTAAAAGCAACGATGCCAGTGGCCTGGGCACTTCCGAAATCCGAGATGGCAACGGCAAGCCACGATGAACCGAACATAACAACATACGCGACACAGTGGTGAATGCCGGATTTCACAATCCGAAGCCCGGTCAACGGAAGAAGCCACTAAAGGCATAGCAGGATGGACCATGTACCCTTGATAGGATATTGGACCGACCTTGTCAGATTCACGGTCTCCCTGATAGGCCAGCTAACCATGCCAACCATAACTGTTGGGTCTTCAAGCAGGCAGGCAAGCTTAACGCTAATGACAAGGGGAGGAGGCCACCGGGTGACAAAGACGACGGATCGGCTCACCAGCAGAACACCAGGGGCCAGAAAAAGTTCCCCTCCGATGTTCGACCACTCCCAGAACGCAAATAGCATTTCGGCTTCCGCCACCCACCTACTGTACTTGCAAAATTTGCACCATGCGCACATCACTACGCACTCAAGATACCATGGGCATCGGCGGAAGCACAATTCGGACAACCCTACAAGCATTCCCGTAATGTTTTTTATATGTTTTCTCATTTTTTCTTTATCATGTTTAAAGAACAGGTGAGAAACTGGAAAGCATCTACAGCAGACTCTATCAGAGTTCGGATCCATACACTCACCTAAGGGGTTACTTCCCTTAAGGATCCCACTCCGCGAGGATAGGCTACGCAGACGTGCAACAGGAGGTCCAGAATTACCTTTGGTAGACTGCACTCTTTACTTCAAGCATGTACTACACCCCTTTTCCTCTGATCCCGACCACGAGCATGTCAAATAGCCGGGTCCGTGGTTTCTCTTATATATATATATATATATATATATATATATATATATATATATATATATATATATATATATATACATAAATTTATCATTGGCACATCGCTCCATTCTCAGTAAGCCTCACCCGAGCCAAACTCTCATACCCTTTCAACAATAAAGTACGGCCTCAACGGTTGCTTTGTAGATGCACCTCGGCACACCCTGCCAGGGGCTCGGCATGGGAACGTATGAGTCGCCAGTAAAAGTCCGAACAGCTCTATAGCGTACTTCGGCGTCACAAGTTTGGCCTTATATCCATCAGCTCCGAACCATTGTCTTGGGTCAATAGTTGGGTTGCCCGGCTCCTGTGTTTGCTACCCTACGTTCCGCTCTATCGGCTAGGGTAGTAAAGGGAGAACTACTACGATTGTGCCCTGGCCTAGACCGGATGAGTACCTCGGTAGAGAAAGCCGAAAACTGACTGTCATGATGCGGCGAGAGCTGGTCAACCACTTGATGACTTATTGGAATCTTTAGAGATTCTCCGTGTAATACAAGGGATCTTTTGCAGATCAGATATGTAAGGCACCACACACTGCATACACACTAGGGGCTATGTCGTATCCCCACCATAAAACTCCTATGGTTAAGTGAAAGTGCTAACGCCTTATAGTCCGATTGCCTGGTTCGCCACATTATCACCTCCTTCATGGACCAAGACATTGGATAAAGAGTGATTAAATGGTTTTCCGAACACCCCCATACTTCCTACAAGGGGGGTGAAGCCGACGACTGGAAAACTTTCAGATTATACTAAAACGACCACACATGAGGAATTCAAGCTTATCGAGCAAAACATAAATAGATTAACTATAAAGTTGTCTTTTACAATCATCATACAACTCACTCGAACATTATGTTATTTGAGCATTGACCCTCTATCAAGCGGGCGGCCTCCAGGACATCTTCAAAATAGCTCTCTAGCTCCGGACGGCCCGTGCTTCAGGAGGACCCTTCGTGGCGACGTCGATGGCCTTCATTTTTCCACAGAATGTCTTGACTCGGGCAAGGGCCATCTGTGCACCTTCAATGCACGCCAATCGCTTCGCCGCATCAATTCACGGCACCACATCGACAAGCTTCTGCACCAAACCGAAATAGCTACTCAGCGCAGGCTTGGTTGGCCACAGCCGGATTATAACATCCTTCATGGCAGCGCCAGATACCCTATGAAGTTCGGCCCATTGGGACATTTGTTCATTGAGCAGAAGAGGGCGCTTTTACGCACCAAACTGTGACCAAAAAAGCATCTCTGTTGCATATCCAGCTCGCGTTTGATAATATCACGCTGCATTGGAAGAACTCTTTGGCAAGTCCAAATACTCGTCCGGATAACTCCACACTTGGTTCAGCTGAAGTTAGTCTGCAGCAGAAAGGGCTTTCCAGCCACTATCTCTTTTTCCTACCGAACCACCTCACAGAGTGCTCTGGACTTTGATCGCGCTTCTCTTGCCTCCTGTCGGGCCTTGTCCAGTTCCGCCGTTAAAGTTTTATTCTCCCTCTCAAGAACTTCACAGCGGCCAGTGGCATTCTCCAAAGCGAGTGTCATCGTGGATACTTTCTCCTCGCCCTCGCATCATGCAGCTTGTTCGGCCTTCAGTTCAACCGATGCTCCTTCAGCAGCAGCATCACTAAACCAGGCCCACTCCTTGGCCCGGATTAGCTCCGCTCGAAGAGCATCCACGGCGGAAGCACCATCTGCATTTCATGCACATCTCATATAAAGCTTTCTCCCGCGTCAAGCACATGGGTGTAAAGAATGCTCGAAATACATACCTTGCTAGTCGTCAACATGCATGTTGATCAATGCAACGTCATCCTCCGCAATATCCAGCTTTCGCTGAAGTTCGGCCACTTCTGTATTCCGGACAGCCACAGGAGGGGAAGTAGCCTATATTTCAAATTAACCCATGGTTAATATCTGAGCATATCTATTTGATCCTCCGATCACTTCCTTCGAAGATAATCCTAGTCTCAGGGGCTACTGCAATAAAACAGGTGCATTCTGTCAATAAAATTCAATTGACAAAGCTACATTACAAACCTCAAAACCTCTTAGAAGGCTCATGAAGGCCTCGCCCAATCCACTATTCGCGGATAGAACCCTTTTGACCACCATAGCCATCAAGGTACGATGCTCGTCGTACCAAGCCCGTCAGCATTTCCGGCGCTTCTAGGTCTTCGGAAACCGCCACCGGAGTATGGCATTCCTGTGAAGGAGCCCGCTTACTTGCCTCCAGAATCGTCTCCGGCTGTAAACCAGATGGTTCGGGGACACCAGTCTTGATCCCGGAACCCCGAGTGACAGAGGTACCGCCCTCGGGTAATGCCTTCGTCGTTTCCTATAGTACTTGGTGTTCGGGAGGAGCCCTTCGGGATGATACCTCGGTATCATCCCACCTATTGGGCGATGGGGCCGGAGGAGGCGTGTCACTCTCCATCATCTCTAGAAGAAGATCTCCCGAGGAGGAGGACGATTGAGAAGCACCCTGCATTAACCTGCATGGACGCACACATATTGGATTATTACTTCACTACATAAGAAAAGAATGAGGTGTGTTTAAAGTACCCCGGCCTCGCTTACGGTCTGCCTCGAGGTTCGTCCTCGACATCAAACTCTACGGCAGCCTTGCTCGCCTTGCCCAAGCCGCTCGTTGACGGCATTTTTCCTCTCTTGGAAGGCTTCGCCTCCTGATCTTCGGAGGCGACCCTCTTCTTGCCCTGGAGGGCTCCCTCTGAGTTGTTTCCCTTGGGCAAAAGGATTTCGGTTTCCCCGAACACAGCCACCTGGTATGGTGTTGGAATCACCATTCTATTTAGTAGGTCGGTCGCAAAGCCTTCGGGAAGAGGCGCCGGACACTAGATTAACACCACTTTCTTTATCCAGTCCTGTACAGGGACGGATTGTCCATAGTAGAACATGATCCCCTAGACGAAGGGGTTAAGCGCGAACCCTAGCCCATGAAGGAAGTGGGATACAAATACTACCCTCTCACTAGATCTGGGGGTCGGTATAACCTGTCCTTGTGCCGGGAGCCGATGAAAGATTTCCGAGGTTAGATACCTCGCTACATGGAGCTTGGCAATATCCTCCTCTGTGACAGAAGAAGCCACCCACCGGCCCTGATGGTTGGATCCGGAAATGACTAGGGCTGGTGGCGATTGGAACCCGTGGGTTGGAACTTGGGGTGGCTGGGGTTGAGGAAGAAGCAAGCGCAAGGGAAGAAAACGAGACTGGGTCTCTATATAAAGGCCCCAAGTATTGGGCGTCTCCCCCAGGGTCTCTAAGCTTACCTATTAACAAGGAGTTGTACCCAGGGGACGGTTGGGTTACCCACGCCCGTGTTAATGAAAATCCCATAAATGAAGGGACACGATCTCTGCCTTGACAAGACGTGCCAGTAGAACTACACCCCGAGACATGGGGCGGCTCGCTAGCCGACGGTTGGAAATAGCAACCGGGCAGGCATGATATGATGTCATGAATAGTTATCAACAAGTTGGGCTCGTGGGGTATTATATTCTGTGCCATTATATACACAGGTCCAGATATACTTACTTCGTCCGAAGACTATTCTGGAGTTTGGAAGGAGGGAACCCGCCTTGCAATGCCGAAGATGAACCTGCGTGCCGGACTCCTCGTCATTGAAGCCAGGTTCAGGGGCTACTGAGGGAGTCCTGGACTAAGGGGTCCTCGGGCGTCCGGCCTGTTATCCATGGGCCGGACTGATGGGCTATGGAGACATGAAGGCCGAAGACTGCACCGTGTCCGGATTGGACTCTACTTGGCGTGGAAGGCAAGCTTGGCGACCGAAGATTCCTTGTTATGTAACTGACTCCATGTAAACCCTAGATCCCCTCGGTGTCTATATAAACCGAAGGGGATAGTCCGGAAAGGACGCCACATATACTCATTACCATACCCACATAGGCTAGACTTCTAGCGTTTAGCCATTACGATCTCGTGGTAGATCGACTCTTGTAACACTCGTATTCGTCAATATCAATCAAGCAGGACGTATGGTTTTACCTCCATAGAGAGCGCTCGAACCTGGGTAAACATTGTGTCCCCCGTCTCCTGTTACCATCGATCCAAGATGCACAGTTCAGGACCCCCTACCCGAGATCCGCTAGTTTTGACACCGAAAGGACCCCGCGAGGTCTCCCCTGCCTTGATCTCTCCGCCCCTCATGAGCCAACCTGGTGAGGCTACCCCCGAGGAGGTCTTGCTTCATCCGCCTCGCGAGGCATGGCCCCTCGTGAGTGTCTTGAGTGCTTGCTGGTGAAGATGGCCCGCACAGGGCCGCTGGTGGAGCCATGCCGTGGGCCACAGGCAGGCAAGTCTAGGGACCCCCGTTCCCAGAACACCGACAGTAGCCCCCGGGCCCAAGGCGCGCTCGTACTTGGCTTCGAGGCGAAGCCAAGGGGCAAGTGCGGGCTGCTACGGGCCCTAACAGCCTGGGGCCTCGATTGACACGTGGCGGTTGATTAGGCGTGGGCGTCCCCGCTTCCCCATGTTGCCTTGGCACCTGCCCGACTTGATGAGTCCTTGTTGCATGCAGAAAAAAGGTCATCATTACCTTAGATCGTGGAGGCCGGCGATTGGCCTCCTCTTGGCTATAAATGGGAAGGGGGGGCGGAGGCCCCGTCACCCATCACTTCCTCGGCACTGACCGCGGCTCGTCCATCTACGGCAGCTCCTCCTCTAGCGACAGCTCCAGCAGCGGCGGTGTAACACCCACGATGCGGCTATATCTCCCACGTGTCGGAGCACGACTTAGAGGCATAACCACATTGTAGGCATGTCGCAAGAGGGGTAATCTTTACACATCCCATGTACTGAATAAGAAAGAGGTACAGAGTTAGCTTACAGTTGCCACTTCACACAATACATAAATATAGCAATACATCATCCAGATACAATCAAGGTCCGACTACGGAACCAAAATAAAAGAAGACTACCCCTAATGCAAAAGATCCCCGATCGCCCTGACTGGGCTCCACTACTGATCAACAGAAACAAAACAACACAATGAACAAGATCTTCATCGAGCTCCTCCTCGAGCTGGGTTGCGTCACCTGCACGGTTTCATCGGCACCTGCAAACTAGTTTTGGAAGTAATTTGTGAGTCAAGGGGACTCAGCAATCTCACACCCTCGCGATCAATTCTATTTAAGCTTATGGGTAGGTAAAAGGTATGTGAGGTGGAGCTGCAGCAAGCACTAGCATATATGGTGGCTAACATACACAAATGAGAGCGAGAAGAGAAGGCAAAGCACGTTCGAGAATCTATGATCAAGAAGTGACCCTGAAATTGCTTACGTTCAAGCATAACTCCAACACCGTGTTCACTTCTTGGAACACGCCGAGAAGAGACGATCACGGCTACACACGCGGTTGATGCATTTTAATTAAGTTAAGTGTCAAGTTTTCTGCAACCGGACATTAACAAATTCCCATCGGCCCATAACTGCGGGCACGACATTCGAAAGTTCAAAACCCTGCAGGGGTGTCTGAACTTAGCCCATCACAAGCTCTCACGATCAACGAAGGATATTCCTTCACCCAGGACGGCCCGATCAGACTGGGAATCCCGATTACAAGACATTTCGATAATGGTAAAACAAGACCAGCAAAGCCACCTAGATGTGCCGACAAATCCCGATAGGAGCTGCACATATCTCATTCTTAGGGCACACCGGATGAGCCAGAAGTCGGGTTGGCATAGACCCTGGTTGCCTAGGGGGCGCTGGACATAGCTAAGGTTGGACCAACACTTAGAGAAGCACTGGCCCGGGGAGTTTAAATAAAGATGACCCTCGGGCTCTGGAAAACCAAGGGAAAAGAAAAGGCTAGGTGGCAAATGGTAAAACCAAGGTTGGGCCTTGCTGGAGGAGTTTTATTCAAGGAGAACTAACAAGGGGTTCCCATTATAACCCAACCGTGTAAGGAACGCAAAATCAAGGAACATAACACCGGTATGACGGAAACTAGGGCGGCAAGAGTGGAACAAAACACCAGGCATAAGGCCGAGGCTTCCACCCTTTACCATGTATATAGATGCATTAATTAAAATAAGAGATATTGTGATATCCCAACAAAATCCATGTTCCAACAAGGAACAAACTCGAATCTTCACCTGCAACTAGCAACGCTATAAGAGGGGCTGAGCAAAGTGGTAACATAGCCAAACAACGGTTTGCTAGGACAAGGTGGGTTAGAGGCTTGACATGGCAATATGGGAGGCATGATATAGCAAGTGGTAGGTGTCGCGGCATAGGCATAGCAATAGAGCGAGCAACTAGCAAGCAAAGATAGAAGTGATTTCGAGTGTATGGTCATCTTGCCTGAGATCCCGCAAGGACGAAGAACGAGTCCATGAAGAAGACAAATGGACATAGTCGAACGGATCCTCACAAACGCGACATTATCGAAAGCAACCCAAAGAAGCAACACCGGAAAGAAACAAACAACATAATAAACAACCACCACATAATCATGGCATGATGCACAATCAAGTATGATGCATGTCCGGTTTAATAAGCATGGCATGGCAAAATGCACAAACAATCCTACAAATTAAGTGGGGCTCAACATGCAACGAGTTGCATATTGACGAAACACCACGGGACTTATTTAGTTCTCTCTCGTTTTGGTACCCGTCAATATTAAATGTTGATTAACATGGCAAGAGGTGAAGCAAATGAAAACTACCTATGTAGGCAAGTTTAAATGAGGCCGGAACAACAAACAACAATTCCAGAAACTCCTTATGTGCAAAATTATAGGTTTGGTACTGTTCTGCCCTAAACCATATTTTAGAGTTGTTAAACATGCAAAGCAATACCACCGTGTTAAACTAGGCATTTTTCTACCCCATTTACATATAAAGTTTATTTAAAACCGAGCTACGGCTATTAAGTTATGAAATAAATCACTCTAACATGGCATTTTAGCAAATTAAACAAACAGCAAGTTTAAACATTTTAAACATGCATGAAAGTTGGATATTATGAAGCTAGATGACATTCTAGTCATTTTTCTTATATAAACCATTTTAATCCGATGCATGGTTATGGAGTTATTAAATGCATGAAGCCTAGGGACTTTTCTGTAAAACTGTAAAAACTGAGATAAAAGGAAAATCGTTGGACGAAAAAAACACGTAATGGGCTGGATCTGGAACAGAGCTGGGGAGCTGCTCACATTGGGCCTTAGCAGGCCGGCTAGACTAGCGGATTTGGCGCGGCCGCTGGGTTTGCGTGGATGGGCCAAGGGGAGGCTGGGCCTTGCCAGCAGTAGGCCGGGTGTAGCACTGCGCGTGCGTTCGACCTTGTCAACACGTGGCCGACACGCTGGAGTGGCTCGAGGCAGGGGCGTCTTCCTCCTGCTCGATTGCAGAAGCAGAGGAGGCGACCGGACTTGGCGCAGCAACGAGAACCTTCCGGATCCGACAAGGAGTCGAACGAGGAGGTCGGGGAAGAGGCGATGATCGGCGCAGGGCTGTCAGACCTGGTGAAGTGGAGGTCACACGTGAGGCGGAGGAAGGAGGGGCGCGGAGCTCCAGCAGCGCATCCATGGCGATACAGAGGATGGCGGCGTCGACTTGGCCATAGGGACATCGTGGGGACGGTGGCGGCTTGGCGTTCGATCCGGAGCAGGGAAGACAAGGGGAGGCGCGATGCAGGTGACACGGTGGTGCGAATGGGGCGACTTGGCACTGGTCCACACGGGCGCTGGAACAGGTCAACGCAGGGGGCGGCAACGCTCGCTTGTTCTGAGCTGCTGCTCGAAGCTGCAAGCGACGCGGAGGAGGCCGGGAAGACGGGGACGAGCGCGGGTTCGGTGCTCGAACTGGTCGAAGACAAGTCCTGAAGGAAGGCGTCCATGCATCGGGGCGACGTGCTCCTCGTTCCCTGTAGGGAGACGACGACGGGAGAGCGAGGTGAGCACAGGGAAGGAGAAAGGAAAGGAGACGACCGACGAGAAGGGAGATGAGCCGGCCTGGGGTGCTGGTCGCCGGCGGCGACGTCCGGTTGAGGGAGAGGCGGTGGGATTGAGGCGTCGGTGTAGAATCTCATGTGCATGCTCGCACACGAGCGCGAGGCTCTCCTTGGGTGGTTCCTGGAGGCTGCGCAAGGACGAGGTGCTCGGGGATGGTGCAGGTCACTGTAGACGAGGTGGCAGAGGCAGGAGACGAAGCTTCTTGAAGCTCTCGCATGGTGGCATTGAGGGAGCTCGAGAGGAGGCTCGGATGGATTGGCTGGATCTGAACACGAGGAAAGAAGGTGGTTGTGGTAGGCTCGATGTGGAATTCGAGGAGGATTTGGTGGTGGCTGTAGTGATTAGGCGGCGCGGAAAACCAGGGAGGTGGTCGGGAGATTGGATCGGGAGGAGATCCCGAGGGGATGCGAGAGAATGGCGGCGGTGGCTGCGGGAAAGGATGGATGGGACGGCTAGGTTCTAGGGTTAGGGTTTCATCTGCTATAGATAGCAGGTAGGAATTGGGTAGGGGCTATCTACTCCCTCCGATCGTAATCGGACGGACGGAAAAAAATATGCTAGGAAGTCCAATTAACAAAATGGAGACGTTTTGTAGATGTTTGGGGATGATCCGGATCCAACGGTGACGATTGTCCGGGTCGGGTTCGGGACAGCTTCGTACACACGCGAGGGGCCGAAGCACTGTGCAGATAGGGGTTAGGCGAACGAGGTTAAGTGTGGACTGTGGAGAGTGGGTTGGTCTGGGAGAAGAGGGGAGAGAAGCAGCCCGGCACGGTTTTCGGAGACCAAAAACGTCCGACGAAAAGACCGGCTATACTACCCCTATAGTTATCCATTGGGGCATCAAACAGACTCCAAATGCGATGAAACTTGACAGGCGGTCTATCTACACTATGATAAGACCACACACCAACTTTCATCCCATTCCGAGAACATTTTTCGACCACTTATAAAATAATATTTCGGACATGTCGCGGGCGCGTGCAAGGGTGTCTCGACTCAGAACGGACAACAGAAGGAACGGGGAGGCCGAGATGGATGCAAGTTTTGAAAACATGACGATGCAATACACATGATGACATGACAAGATGCAACACTTAAGCGAATCACAAGGCAACGACATCGAATAACTAGAAGACACCTGGCGCAACGGTCTCGGGGCGTCACAGGCGGCTATGACCAGCCACCGCGCATGTTTCGAGGGAGGCAGTGGGTCGTCTCATTGCCGCGCTCCAGTGAAGCGCGAAGAGGGGTCTGGCTGAGCTCGGGGAAGCGCCATTGATCCGCCCTCGCGAACTACTGTGGGGGCACGCGCCACTTTTGTTTTGCTCTTTCCTTCCTGCGTTTAAGAAGAAACAAGTTTTGGCCCTGCGGGGGCGTGTAATGAACCATAATTTCCAAGTTTCTATGTTATGTGTATCGTCCCTGCGTCGTGTTGTGGTACCAACATTTTATGTGCGCGTGTAGAGATAAGTTAGCTTTATGTTCCTGAAGTAGTTTCCGCCTCGTGAGGCGAGCATTCCCCAGTGCCTAGCAAGGCCTCCTTTGCTCGGAGGGCATCTGGGAATTACAAAAATTGGTTAGGAAACTCTTATTCTTCCAAATCCTGGTCGCAGGTGCCGCCGGCCATGACCCAGCGCTTCGCATCGCGGTACCCGAGGGGCACGGGTTGAGAGAGGTGTACCGGCTTGCGGGCTCGGGCGAGGGTGCCTCGCGAAGAACAGGAAAAACACTCACAAGGCCACCCCCATGAGGGCACCTATCTATCCCCCTCGCGAGGCATGCGAGGGTGAGCACGGACCGAAACAAAAATCCATGGAAGAATAGAGGGGAGGGCGATCGAACAAAGAGGACAAGAAAGTCAAGACTGCAAACTTCCATTAAGAAGAAGGGGCAAGCCATCTACGGAAAGCAAATGAAAAGTTGTGTCCGGCACCTAGTCTAGTCTTCTTGTCTTCTCACCAGCGCGAAGCTAAGTGCTGCCACTAAGACGTGGGAGGGAGCCCACGAGGCCCAAGGGCGGCACTCCTGAGTCTTCGAGGCGTGTACAACCCCACTCATTATTACGTGAGAGTGTCATGAGCAGAGATCTTCACAGGAACGGGGCCTTGCTTCATAGGCGTTGGGCCTTACTTCATGGGTAGAACCTCCGGAGGGGCTGGATGTTCCAGACGTTCTGGATGGGGATCCCGGACTGTGTCTCCAGGCGCGCGGCTCCAGGCCTGGAGACACGGATGATCCTAAACGGGCCCTCCCTGTAAGTGCATCAAGTGCCACCCCTAGTTGGTTTTGGAGTATTGACGACAAACCTAGTTGAGGGACTAATGTGTTTGTGAGAATTGCAGGATAACACAGGTAGAAGTCCCTCATTGATTCGGTTTTCCTACCAGAGATGACCCCTAAAAATGTATGAAGACATTGAAGTCAAAGGCGGTATGTGAAGACATTCACATTGAAGACTATGACAAGAGAATACATCGCATGAAGACTATGGAGCGCGAAGATTTAGAATTTTCGTAGTTCTTTTTCTTCTTTGTTGAGTCATAGGAACCACCGTACTGTTAAGTGGGGTGCAAGAGAACCAGTCAGAATGACTAAAGTGATGCTTAACCAAAATCCTATGTCTTCGAGTGAAGACTATGAGAGCGAATCTTGTCCAGAGTTGGACAAGTCAGCTTTGCTTGTAGCCCAAGTAAAGTTGCCGTGTGTGTTGAAATCTGACCGTTGGAACACGTGTCAGTTCCTTAGTGACCCAGGGTCATTTCGGACAAATCAGGTCGGGTTTCCTAGTGGCTATAAATAGCCCACCCCCTACAACCATAAACGGTTGGTTGCTCAGAGTTAGAGTACGGCTTTTGTCGTTTGAGAGCAACCCACCTCGAAGCCTTTGCGAGAGAGAATTCCTTGCGAGGATAAAGCCCTAAACACCCAGAGCCAAAGAGTGTTAGGCATCACTTAAGTCTTCATGTCTGTGTGATCTGAAGACTTATTACACTTGAGGACTGTGAATCCTCCAGCCGGTTAGGCATCGCGTTCTGAGCATTCAGGAGTCATTGTGGATCGCCGGTGAACGAAGTCTGTGAAGGTTTGGGAGTCTACCTTGAAGACTTACTAGAGTGATTGGGTGAGGTCTGTGTGACCTTAGCTCAAGGGGAATACGGTGAGGACTGGGTGTCCTGAGCTGGGTGTTCAGGACTGGGTGTCCAGGACTGTGTGTCCTCAGGTTTAAATACCTAGCCGCCCTAACCAGACGTACAGTTGTCACAGCAAATGGAACTGGTCCAACAAATCATTGTCTTTAACGAGTCACTGGTTTCATCCTTCCCTTCCCTTTACTTACTGTTGGTCCTTGTGAAGTCATTGTATGATTGCATTATCTTTTGTCTTCACTGAGTGACTGCTTGTTCCGATTGGCTTCACAATATCTTCCTACCTGATCCTTACTACCTAGCTGCTATTAGTCATTGTGCTTTCACTTCATTGAATACTTGACTATGGTTTGCCTAGTGTAGTCTACCTTCCGCTGCATGGTAATAGGTTTATTTCTATCGTTTGTCTTCGAAACTTCCATGTTTTGAAGACTTTCATAAAAATCCCCTATTCACCCTCCCTCTAGTCGATATAATGCACTTTCAATTGGTATCAGAGCGAGGTACTCCCTTGTTCTGTGTGATTCGGTTTAACCACCTGGAGTTTTATCTATGTCGACTGCAGGGATAATTAAAGTCTCCGCTGCGTGCCCCGTCTTCGATGGAACTGAATATCCCTACTGGAAGAATAATATGCGCATGCATCTCGAAGCCATTGATGTCGACCTATGGTATGTCGTCAAGAATGGCGTTCCCAAGGCTGGTGAAGGTGTCACCGCTACAGATGTCAAGAAGTTCGTTCAACTGGACTCCACTGCCAAGAACATCATCTGTGGTCATCTAACCAAAGGACAGTATGGTCGTGTAAGTGCTTTGGAAACATCTAAGCTAGTGTGGGACTGGCTCTCCAAGGTCAATGAAGGCGTCTCAACCCAGAGAGATCAGAGAATCAGTGTCCTTCGCAACCTCTTCAACCGCTTCAAGAGAAATGACAATGAGAATGTCCAGCTCACGTTTGATCGACTCACTGACATCACAAATGAGCTTCAAGCTCTCGGCGCCACTGAGATCACCAAGCATGAAGTCGTCAAGACACTCCTGAGATCACTTGATAGCTCATTTGACACCCTAGCCCTAATGATTCAAGAACATCCTGACTTCAAGACACTCGATCCGTCTGACATACCTGAAAGGCTCAACACACACGAGTTTCAGCTTTCTGAGAAAAGATACATCTACGGTCCCAACTATGGGCGAACTCGTGCCTTGAAGGAAAAAGCTGTCTCCATATCTGAAGAAGAATCTGACAGTAGTTCTGATGATCCTGAAGACATTGGAAAGGAGCTTGCTATGCTTGTGAAGAAGTTCCAAAAAGTCACCAAGAAGAAAGGCTTCAGAAAGTCTTCACGATCAAGCTCAAGGAATGATGAAGCTTCTGCTCATGACTACAAGAAAAGATCATGCCACAAGTGCAAGAAACCTGGCCACTACATCTCTGAGTGTCCGCAGTGGGACAATGAGAACAAGAAGAAGAAAAAGATCAAAGAGTATGACTCTGACGACAAGAAGAAGAAGAAATACTCAAAGTCTTCCTCCAAGTCTTCATCACACAAGAAGAGCTCATCTGGCAAGGCACGTGCGTTTGTTGGCAAGGAAATGGATTCAGCAGAGGAGTCCGCTTCTGAGGAGGCGGAGGTAGAGTCTGAGGAGGAGTCCGATTCTGGCGTTGCGAGTCTGGCTATAGCATACGTTGCCAAGTCCATCTTCAACACTGAAGACAACGACTTCATCACCGACACCGATGCAAATGACAAGGACTACTCCGCTCCTACCTACTGCTTCATGGCACGCGGTGCCAAGGGAAAGGTCTCCAGCAGAAAACCAAAATCGTATGACGCTATTGCTGGGGACCTTAAACATCTTGTAGGGCGCAAGATCAAATGCCCAAATGGTCTTATTATGTACTTTGTTCCTGAATCGCTTGCTACTCGTCCTATCAGTCCAAATCTCGATCTAAGCTTTCATAACCCACTGGTTCGTCAAATGTTTTTGCTTCACAATTCTCTTCGTGAAGCCTATCCCCCTAACTGCACTGTAGGGTACGACACCAGCAGCTTCATAATGGATTATTGATAGTGGGTGTACCAATCACATGACTGGGAAGAGAAGCCTTCTTATGTACTCAACCTTACAACCATCCGACAAAAGTCACATCACATTTGCTGACGCTGGTAAAAGTAAGGTATTGGGTCTAGGTAGAGTTGCAATCTCAAAGGATCAACACATGGATAAAGTCATGCTTGTTGAATCCCTTGGCTTCAACTTAATGACTGTCTCAATGCTTTGCGATTTAAACATGATTGTGATGTTTGGAAAATATCGTTTCCTTGTTCTAATGGAATCTGACAAGTCTCTAGTGTTTGAAGGGTATCGAAAGATGATTTGTACGTGGTAGATTTCTCAGCAGGACCACAGCTTGCCGTATGTCTTCTAGCAAAAGCTTCAGAATGCTGGCTCTGGCATCGGAGGCTAGGGCATGCTGGCATGAGGAACCTCCACACCCTTGCAAAGAAGAAGCATGTCATAGGCATCGAGGGCGTCAAGTTCAAGAAAGATCACTTATGCGGTGCCTGTGAAGCAGGAAAGATGACGAGGGCCAAGCATCCCTCGAAGACAATCATGACAACAACTCGACCCTTCGAACTGCTCCACATGGATCTTTTCGGTCCCACTCATTACTCAACTCTTACTACTACTGCTTGTCTCTATGGCTTTGTCATTGTTGATGATTATTCTAGATATACTTGGGTGCATATAATCCTCTACAAGACTGAAGTGCAGGATGTCTTCAGACGCTTCGCCAATCGAGCAATGAACAACTATGGCGCCAAGATAAAGCACATCAGAAGTGACAATGGCACTGAATTCAAGAACACTGGCCTTGATACATATCTTGATACTTTGGGCATCACACATGAATTCTCAGCTCCGTACACGCCACAGCAGAATGGCGTCGTCGAACGCAAGAACAGAACACTCATTGAGATGGCCCGAACGATGCTTGATGAATACAAGACTCCAAGAAAATTCTGGCCTGAAGCCATTGATACTGCATGCCATACAATCAACCGTGTTTATCTTCACAAGCTTCTGAACAAGACATCTTATGAGCTCCTTACTGGCAAGAAGCCAAATGTCAGTTACTTCAGAGTATTTGGCGCCAGGTGCTGGATCAAGGATCCACATCACACTTCAAAATTTGCACCAAAAGCACATGAGGGTTTTATGCTTGGATATGGAAAGGATTCGCACTCCTACAGAGTCTTCAATCTCTTTCATTATAAAGTGGTTGAAACAGTGGATGTGCGGTTCGATGAGACTAACGGCTCACAAAGAGAGCACCTGCCAAATGTGCTAGATGAAGTTCCATCCAGTGAATCAATCAAACTTATGGGAACTGGAGAAATCATACCCTCTGAAGCTCAACCTGAAGAGGAACTTATCATCTCCGCACCTGATCAACCTGAAGACAATGCTCAGCCTGAAGACAATCCCTCTAACAATGACAATGATCAGCAAGAGCAAAATCTTCGCCCTGTACATCCTCGTGTTGCCAATGAAGTGCAGATTGAGAGAATAATTGATAGCATCAATGCACCCGGTCCGCTCACTCGTTCAAGGGCAACACAGCTAGCAAATTTCTGTGGGCACTTCGCATTCGTCTCAATAACAGAACCCAAGAAAGTTGAAGAAGCCTTCATGGAACCTGAATGGATTCAAGCTATGCAAGAAGAGCTTCAACAGTTTGAGCTGAATAATGTATGGGAACTGGTTAAGCGTCCTGATCCTCGGAAGCACAATATAATAGGCACCAAATGGATATACCGCAACAAGCAAGATGAGCATGGTCAAGTTGTCAGAAACAAAGCTCGTCTCGTTGCTCAAGGATATACTCAAGTTGAAGGGATTGACTTCGATGAAACATTTGCTCCTGTGGCTCGACTTGAAGCCATACGCATACTGCTGGCCTATGCAAATCATCATAACATACTTCTATATCAAATGGATGTGAAGAGCGCTTTTCTCAATGGCAAGATTGAAGAAGAAGTGTATGTTGCAC
This sequence comes from Triticum aestivum, assembly GCF_018294505.1. NCBI lineage: Eukaryota > Viridiplantae > Streptophyta > Magnoliopsida > Poales > Poaceae > Triticum > Triticum aestivum. The sequence continues at coordinate 345,488,217 of NC_057809.1, read as the reverse complement.
AACCGCCTGGCTTTGAAGATCCAAAACATCCTGACATGGTATACAAGCTCAACAAGGCACTGTATGGCCTCAAACAAGCCCCTCGGGCTTGGTATGACACACTCAAATACTTCCTGAAGAGCAAAGGCTTCACACCTGGTTCCCTCGACCCCACTCTCTTCACGAAGACATATGATGGTGAACTGTTTGTGTGCCAAATATATGTGGATGACATTATCTTCGGCTGCACCAATCAGAAATACAGTGAAGAGTTTGGATATATGATGCAAGAGCAATATCAGATGTCCATGATGGGAGAGCTGAAGTTCTTCCTTGGTCTTCAAATACGACAGCAACGCAACGGCATCTTTATATCTCAAGAGAAGTATCTCAAAGATTGCCTGAAGAAGTTCGGTATGCAAGACTGCAAAGGCTTCACGACGCCAATGCCAGCCAAACATCATCTGGGTCCCGACGACAATGGTAAAGAGTTCGATCAAAAGGTATACCGCTCCATGATTGGTTCTTTACTTTATCTATGTGCATCTAGGCCAGATATTATGCTTAGTGTTTGCATGTGTGCTCGATTCCAAGCGGCACCAAAGGAATCGCATCACTTAGCTGTGAAGCGAATTCTTCGATATTTGGCTTACACCCCAACTCTAGGATTATGGTATCCAAAGGGCTCAGAGTTTGATCTGGTTGGATTCTCGGATGCTGATTATGCTGGTGACAAGGTGGATCGCAAGTCTACATCAGGCACATGTCATTTTCTGGGACGATCACTTGTATGTTGGTCCTCAAAGAAGCAGAACTGTGTATCTCTCTCCACTGCTGAATCTGAATACATTGCTGCTGGATCTTGCTGCGCTCAGCTTCTGTGGATGAAGCAAACACTCAAAGACTATGGCATTCATCTGAAGCAAGTGCCACTCTACTGCGACAACGAAAGCGCCATCAAGATTGCCAACAACCCAGTTCAGCACTCGAAGACAAAGCACATTGAGATTCGTCATCACTTTCTCAGAGATCATGTTGTGAAGGAAGATATTGATATCATACACGTCAACACTGAAGAGCAATTGGCAGATATCTTCACCAAGCCCTTGGATGAGAAGAGATTTTGCAAGTTACGGTGTGAGCTAAATATCTTGGAATCCTCAAATGTCCTGTGATCAGGCACACATCCTAACACTTATGCATATTGATGACTTAGATGTGCAACACACGAAGTAAAGTATATCTTCAATCAATGAAGACATGCATTCTAAGTGTGAATACATTAATGAGGAATTTGACTTCGGAGCGCCACGATAATTGTGCGCCGTGTCTGGGTCTAATACTTCCTATACGGTGGGTAACGCCACCACCAAATGTTCTGTTTGAAGTGTTTCACTCATGGCGTTACATTTGCTATGTCTTCACATTTGGTTTGGCTTCAATCTCAACATGTCTTCATGATTATCTTCACTATGTTGATTATATATATATACTAGTGTTCTGTCCTCTACAGCATTCACTTATAGCTATGTCTTCTTGTTGAATCTTTTGAACTAAGTGAATGTGATCGGACCCTAACCTCTCTATGCTTTCTATCTCAAACTCTATCTCTCCAAATCATATGCATTCTCTTGAAACTGTCAAATGTCTTCTTTGCGTCCTTGTCAGCAGAAGATACAGAGACAAACATTAAGTCCGCTTTCAATGCTAATTCCTTCACCTGAAACCCGGAGAAGTGGGAACGACCACCCGACAATCCAGGCGTGTGTGGGATGTGGAACAACCTCCAATATGCTGCATGATGGCCACGTGTTCCTCAGATGTGAATCGCCAGGGGCACCTGTGTAATAAGACTGAGCCGCCTCTGTCCCTATAAATACACGCCTCACCACAGTCATTATCTCTTCTTCCACTCTCGCACGAACCCTAGCGCCACCGCTAGCCCACGACAACGCCGGTGACAAAGCGCTTAGCTGCCGCAACCTCTCCGACGCCGTCTTCACGCCGACCGCGGACATCGTCTTCTCCGTCGTCGCTGTAGGTGTCCTCCGTCGCCAAGTTAGGGTATGGACGATCGAACTGCTCGGCCTCCTCTTCCACTCCGTCTAGCAGTTCTTCATGTGGTAAATAAAACTTCCTTTTTATGGCCCCTTTGATCCTATAGATTCGTCACTTTCTACCACAAGCAGTTTATGTTCACACAAGTTGGATCTCATAATATGCCTCGTATATTCACTTATGCTTCACAAAGTAGTTAGATTCCTCACTTGTACTGATCCGTGGATTCGTACAAATCTAGAACCAACTCCTTATCTATGAGTGAATGTCTTCGCACGATGAGGTCAATGTCTTCTAAACTGATTTATCTTCAAAATCTTCTGAGAGTGCATATGACCTCTTCCCCTTCCCTCGCACCTTAATGCTGTCATATGTACATGTCCGTGGGAGAATCCCTTGGTTCTCATAGTCTGCATTCATTTGCAAAATTCTTACAGTATCACATAAATTCTCCCGAAGCCATGTCCTGTTTGTCCAGCAAGTGAAAGCCTTTGATGCCTTTGAACATGTTGAAGCCATTCAGTTTGAAGTTCATGACTGCAGAGAAATCAGCAAGGAAGGGTGGCAGACAACGTCGTGGGGGAACATCAAGAGATTTGCCTGATGACCTCTCAGAGCTGTACAAGACAGATCCTGAAGAGGATTAGAATCAGCGCAAGACACGAATCCAATGGATTCGACGATATTGGGCAGAACAGTGGTTCAAGTACAGGTTTGTGACAAAGGAATATGCTGAGAAGAATGCCATCAAGCGACCATGGGGAGACATCCTCTACAAAAATCTTCAACCCAGGTCCAGAGATGAAACCATTGAACAAGGCTTCTATCCGTGCATGGTCCATGGACCACAGCCTGCGGATGCTGACCCATTGTCACTGCTATGGTGTCAAGACGACAATCTGTTCAAGCGCAACTCCCAGTTTGCCCAGAATTCGGCGAAGCAGAACAAGAAGTCTTTGGGATTAGACTTCAACCCTGGTCCCTCTGCTCCCCGTGCCGATGGGACCCGCGAAGCTGAACCCAATCTTGTTGGGCCCTTCTACAACCTGGAAGGTCTCATCACTCATATCGTGGTTCAAGGGACAGTTGTGGATGAGCCTGCAGATGACACTGAATTAGGTGAAGCACCTACAGCGCCGAAGCTAAAGAAACTGAAGCAGCCTAAAACTTCAAAGCCTGCCTCAGCACCAAAAATCTCACGGGCGAAGCCACTAGCTACTACACCTCCTGAAGACAGTGTGCAGTCTGAAGATCTGTCACGCATCTCCAAGCCCCAGAAAGTCAAGATGCCTCTGCCACACACCAGTCAAGAACTGACTGCTGCTGCTATTCTGCGCAACGATGCCATTGATCTGTCCAGTGATGAAGATCTTGCAGATGACGCTCTTGAGCAACTGATAAAGAGCAAAGAAGAAGCAGAAATCTTCAATGATCTGCCTCTCTTTGACGTGGCAATCATCCACAACTTCATTGATGAGTGGTTTGACACGCCCAACCTCAGTTTGAAGATCTGCAACTTCCAATTGGCCTCAGTGTCGCCTTCCATGGCGCCATTGCTTCAGAGCTAGCTCTAGCTCGGCGCATCATCGAATTGAAGCAAAAGATTGACCTTGAGAAAGCCCAGTTCAAGAAGCACATGGCCAAGCTCAGCATGCAAGAGGTGAAAAACTTCAAGACTATGCTGCACGAGCTCAAAGAAGCCTTTCTCAAGAAACATGCAGAAGCTCAAGGTTCTCGTGAGTGCATGAAGATCCTGGCTGACAAGAGTGTGCAAGCCTACAATGAGGCTGAGAAGCGCAAGGCCCTTGGTCGTCCTGGCATCGACCCCAGGATGGCTGCAAAGCAGAAGAAGAAGCCTGCTATGGCCGAACCTGACGCACCAAGGCAGGAAGCACATCCCATTGTCTTCCCAACCAGCATGACTGGCTCGAAGCCAAAAGCCAGGTCTACCGCTTCAGAACTGAAGAAGACGAGGATTGCTGAGGCTGAAGCCAGAAAGAGGAAACGTCTTGAAGCCTCTGCTCTTGCTCCCTCCAAGAAAAAGCGGAAGACCAAGAAGGAACGGGATGCTCCCACAGAGCCCTTAATTGTTGAACCCATCTCCATGGTTCGCCCTGCCGCTGAACGTCAAGAGCGCCAACTGACTGTCCATGAGCCTGCTTTCACAGAGGCTCACGAAGCTGAAGACTTTCCAGCAGCTGATCCCACTACTGCTGACGACATTGGTCACTATGGCCATGTTGAAGATGATGCAGTTCTTCCTCAGATCGAGCACCAACAGGTATCATCGCCTGTGCTTACGCACAACGAACTCATCAGCATTGGTCGTCCTCTGACGCCAATTGCTCAGGATGCATCATGGGCTAATCACCCACAAGAACAATAAGAAGATGACCTTGAGGCCCAGCCAACTCCTTCTCCAAAAGCGTCGCCAGCGTCACGCAGGCTTCGCAAAGGACCAACGCCTCCAGTCTCTGAATCTGAAGCTAAAGTTGCTAAAAATATTCAGGCTGCATCAGCCGATGACACCCAAGAAGAAGAACGTGTCCCCACTCCCCCAACTACTAACGAAGCTGTTCTCGCAGAGAACATGTCTGTGCCCGACCTTCCAGCTCATCAAGTGGAGGTAGAAAATCTTGAAGCTGCCACCACCAACACCAATGAAGCCACTGACGCTATCATGGCTGAAGCAAATGTGGAGCCTACACCAACCCAAGAACCAGAAGTCAGCGAAGCCAATGATGCTACTGCTTCTGTTACTACGCCTGCTGCTGGTCCTCGGTTTGACTATCATATAGAGCATAAGCCTCAGGTACAGAAGCCAATGCCAAGGTTGCCCAGGTTTCCAGGTCCTGCATCAGCACCAGGATCCTTCAATGTCAATAGCTTCAAAGTAGACAACACCTTCTTCAATAGCTCCAAGAACCACTACTCAAGGGAACGAATATCTTCTGATCGGTTCTGGAGCTATCCGCAGCGAAGCTATTACTCCTGCATTCTGTACAATCAAGATCGCATCTTCCCACATATGCGTCTTGACACCGAAGCAATAGCTGGTCTGCCCTACTTGGAAGAAGCTCTGGACTGCTTCAAAGAGGTTGGATTGTTGCCTTTCATCACCGACCAAGAGCAGTGGAACGAAGAGTTGCTGCTCCAATTTTATGCCACACTTCACATACGTGGTTACAACAGAGATCCGAAGACTTGGGTCCTTGAGTGGATGACAAGAAATGTTCATCACGAAGCAAAAGCCTTTGATATCATTGAGCTCACTGGTCTTCCCACTCCTGGAGATCTCTATGAACCTGGATGTCAACTTCACAGTGAAGCTATGGAGAGCATCTTTCAGAAGCCTAAACCGAACATGAGTCAGATGCTCAGCATGATGAAGCCTCTATCACAAGACGCTGCATATCCTAAGGAGTTCCTTGTTGAAGACCTGGAGTATCTGCCAAGGACCATCTATCACATTTTAAGGCGAACTCTCTGGCCCATCAAAGGACATTCCCCACATGCAAAGCTGGAAGGTGCAATGAAGACTTTGGTCTTCTATATTCTTCACGGCAAATGCTTCAACGCACAAGACTTCTTCATCCGCCAACTTGCTGCTTCAAGATCTGATCTTTTTGGATTGAAGTTCTACGCTCCATGGATAATGCGGCTAATCAAACTCCACTCAGCTATCTCATATGAGCCCTCTGCTCGCAATCATCAGATCTTTATGCCTGACGTGGATATGTCCATTGAAGCCCTCTATCCAGAGCCTGCCAAGGAGCCTCTTAGTCTTCAGAATGCGGTGCATCAAAGTTTCTCTTAGAACATTGAAGGAGTTGAAGCAGTCACTCGTGTTTATCCTCTGGCTGGAACTACACGTGCACCTCATCGTGCCCTCACTGAAGCCACTGAAAGCACCATTTCCCAACGGCCCAAGAAGCAATCTCATGTTCTCAATGACCGAGAGCTTCTGGTTGCCCTTCATTAGAAACAGGATCGGCATCATGACTGGCTGAAGCGTCAAATGAAAAGCCTCTTGGTGGATGTCAACCGCATTCGCAATCTTGCCACCAAGAATGCCTTTGTTGCCCATGAAACTTGTCGGCATACATGGAAAGGGCTGACGCTTATGTGCTCTGAGGATGATCTTCAAGAGGATGGCTTCACTGACCGTTTCATGTTTGACTCCACACCTCCCCGAAGGGCTGTGCTGCGACGAACTCCCTCTCTTGAAGACTCTGAGTTCTCTTCCTCTGTGGCAACTATGAATGCCAGAGTGATCGAGGACGAAGACGATGCTACTTCACCGCCCCCTCCTTCAGCACACGACGACACTGCCCCGAGCTCGTCTGCACCGCCTAACAACACCGACGACCTTGCTACTTCACCTACTCCTCAGGGAACGAGTAGATGCTCTATGTCGTCGAACCTTTTTGGTCCTTACTGACAAAAGGGGGAGAAGCATATGAGTTTGATAGTCTTCAAGCGGGTCCATATGGGCGGTTACTTTATGCTTTGCCTAGTGTTTACAACTTTCATTTTGATACATTTGGTTCTTTGAGTTGTAACACTTAAACTCGATGGTCGTCTGCTACTCATTTGCTACTTTGTGATGCGATGATAAATTCCGCATGTGCGATGATAAATTCCGCACTTCGATCATTTTGCAGACGCCCATTTTCCATTATGCATGTCATTATCTTCTCATACCTTTCATGCATGATGAGTTGTCATCATAAGTTGAAGAGGGTCTCCACAAGTACAACCTGCCATGTGCATTTGCATTCCAAAAGCAAATTACTTATATGCACATCTTCAGGGGGAGCCCTTACAACATATGAAGACAATTCCTTATCCTTTACAATTTCACATATTATATTCCCCGTTGAAAACTACAACTAGTTTGTCATCAATCACCAAAAAAGGGGAGATTGTAAGTGCATCTAGTGCCACCCCTAGTTGGTTTTGGAGTATTGACGACAAACCTAGTTGAGGGACTAATGTGTTTGTGAGAATTGCAGGATAACACAGGTAGAAGTCCCTCATTGATTTGGTTTTCCTACCAGAGATGACCCCTAAAAATGTATGAAGACATTGAAGTTAAAGGCGGTATGTGAAGACATTCACATTGAAGACTATGACAAGAGAATACATCGCATGAAGACTATGGAGCGTGAAGATTTAGATCTTTCGTAGTTCTTTTTCTTCTTTCTTGAGTCATCGGAACCACCGTACTGTTAAGTGGGGTCCAAGAGAACAAGTCAGAATGACTAAAGTGATGCTTAACCAAAATCCTATGTCTTCGAGTGAAGACTATGAGAGCAAATCTTGTCCAGAGTTGGACAAGTCAGCTTTGCTTGTAGCCCAAGTAAAGTTGTCGTGTGTGTTTGAAATCTGACCGTTGGAACACGTGTCAGTTCCTTAGTGACCCAGGGTCATTTCGGAGAAATCAGGTCGGGTTGCCTAGTGGCTATAATTAGCCCACCCCCTACAACCATAAACGGTTGGCTGCTCAGAGTTAGAGTACGGCTTTTGTCGTTTGAGAGCAACCCACCTCGAAGCCATTGAGAGAGAATTCCTTGCGAGGATAAAGCCCTAAACACCGAGAGCCAAAGAGTGATAGGCATCACTTAAGTCTGCCTGTCTGTGTGATCTGAAGACTTATTACACTCGAGGACTGTGAATCCTCCAGTCGGTTAGGCGTCGCGTTCTGAGCATCCAAGAGTCATTGTGGATTGCCGGTGAACAAAGTCTGTGAAGGTTTGGGAGTCTACCTTGAAGACTTACCAGAGTGATTGGGCAAGGTCTGTGTGACCTTAGCTCAAGGGTAATACGGTGAGGACTGGGTGTCCTGAGCTGCGTGTTCAGGACTGGGTGTCCGGGACTGTGTGTCCTCGGGTTTAAATACCTAGCCGCCCTAACCAAATGTACAGTTGTCACAGCAACTGGAACTGGTCCAACAAATCATTGTCTTCAACGAGTCACTGGTTTCATCCTTCCCTTCCCTTTACTTACTGTTGGTCCTTGTGAAGTCATTGTATGATTGCATTATCTTTTGTCTTCACTGAGTGACTGCTTGTTCCGATTGGCTTCACAATATCTTCCTACCTGATCCTTACTACCTAGCTGCTATTAGTCATTGTGCTTTCACTTCATTGAATACTTGAATATGGTTTGCCTAGTGTAGTCTACCTTCCGCTGCATGGTAATAGGTTTATTTCTATCGTTTGTCTTCAAAACTTCCACGTTCTGAAGACTTCCATAAAAATCGCCTATTCACCCCCCTCTAGTCGATATAACGCACTTTCACTCCCACAAGGGAGAGAGCTTGTGCAGCCCTTCCCTGGAGAGCACCCGCCTCAGGACAAGATCGCCCACCTCGAGCGTCCTGGAGCGGACGCTGCGACAGTGGTACCGTCACAGCACCTGCTGGTACCTTGCCGCTCGGAGCGAGGCTTCACGGCGGCATTCCTCCCCCAGCATAAGGTCCATCCCCCGCATGGTGTCCTGCTGCGTCTTGTCGAACACCAGGACCCACGCGGAGAGATGCTTGACTTCATGAGGGAGAACCGCTTCTGCTCCGTAGACGAGGAAGAATGGGGTCTCGCATGTTGGCTTGGTGGCGATGGTGCGGATGGGCCACAACACAGACTAGAGCTCGTCGTGCCAGCCCTTGCCGTAGGCCTCAAGCTTCTTCTTGATGGTCCTGGTCTTGAGGCCCCTGAGGACCTCCGTGCTGGCGGGTTTGGCTTGACCGTTGCTCCTGGGGTGTTCCACTGAAGCGTAGCAGATCTGCGTTCCCAGGTTGGCACAATATGCGTTGAAAAGAATGTTAGTGAATTGCGAGCCATTGTTAGTAATGATGCGATTAGGGACCCCAAACCAGCTGACGACACCCTTGATGAAGTTGACCGCAGATCCAGCCAGGATGGTGCGGACGGCTTCTACCTCAGCCCATTTGGTGAACTTGTCGATGGCGACGTAGAGGTAGTGGTAGCCCCCAGGCGCTTGAGCGAATGGGCCTAAGATATCCAGGCCCCTGACTACGAACGGCCACGAGAACGGGATGGTCTGGAGGCCCTGAGCAGGCTGGTGGATCTGTTGGGCGTGGAATTGGCAGGCCTCGCAGGACTTCACCAGCTCGGTTGCGTCATTGAGAGCTGTAGGCCAGTAGAAACCATTGCGGAACGCCTTGCCGACGAGGGTTCGTGATGATGAGTGGTGCCCGCAGTCCTCGGTGTGTATGTCGGCCAACAGCTCATTCCCCTGTTCCCTAGAGATGCATTGTAAGGTAACATCATTTGGCCGCTTCCTGTATAACTCACCATCCTGGATGCAGTATGCCGTAGCCAGTCGGGCTACGCGCTCCGCATCCTCCTCCTTCTCTGGCAGCATCCCTTGCGTTAGGTATTCCTTGAACTCTTTGGTCCATCACCCCTCCTGAGGTTCGAGCACCAGGAGGAGGCGCACTCCCGAGGCGGCGCCGACTCCGGGAGTTCCTCCCGAGGTGGTTGGAGGAGTTCCTCTCGAGGCGGCGCCGACTCCGGGAGTTCCACCCGAGGTGGTTGGGGGAGTTCCTCCCGAGGCGGCGCCGGCTCCGAGAGCGGAGGCACGCTCCCGGAGGCTCGAGCACCAGGAGCTCACGCTTCCTGTATAACTCACCGTCCTGGATGCAGTTTGTCGTAGCCTGTCGGGCTACGCGCTCCACGTCCTCCTTCTTCTCCGGTAGCATCCCTTGCGTCAGGTATTCCTTGAACTCCTTGGTCCATCACCCCTCCCGAGGCTCGAGCACCAGGAGTAGGCGCTCTCCCGAGGTGGCGCCAGCTCTGGGAGTTCCTCCCGAGGTGGTTGGGGGAGTTCCTCCCGAGGCGGCGCCGACTCCGGGAGCGGGGGTGCTGCCGACGGCTTGAAGAGATGCTCCTCAAAGACGCCAGGCTCTTGGGGTTGTCGCTTGGACGCCCTCTTGGTGATGTCGTCAGCCTCCTTGTTGGTGCCATGGGGTACATGCTGCAGCTCTAGACCCAGGAAATGCTTTTCCATTTTGCGTAACTCCAAGAGGTATGCCTCCATGTGTTCGTCCTTGGGCTCATATACCTTTTTCGAGAAGTTGACGAGGAGCTGCGAGTCGCCCTTGATGGTGAGGCGCTTCACCCCTAGGGCCACCGCGACCTTGAGGCCGGCGATGAGGCCTTCGTACTCCGCGTTGTTGTTAGAGACCTTCTCGCCTTGCTAGAAGCAGAGCTGCACGACATAGCAAAGCTTGTCCTGAGTAGGAGAGATGAGCACTGCTCCAGCCCCCGCGCCCTCGCGTGCGAATGCGCCATCGAAATACTTGACCCAGCCATATGGTGCTTCACTTCCTGGTGAGAGATATCGGTCCTCACCAGCTTCAAAACCTGGGGCATCGGTCCATTTTGCCATGAAGTCGGCGAGCGCGGCCCCCTTGATGACCCTAGTTGTGCTGAACTCTAGCTGGAATGCTTGTAGCTCGATGTTCCATTCAGCGAGTCTTCCAGCGGCATTGGGGCTCCTCAGTACCTTCTCCAGCGGGAGGCCGAGTCGACCTTGATTGGGTGACCTTGGAAGTAGTGTCGCAGCTTGCGTGAGGCCACCAGAAGCACGAGCAAGAGATTCTGAGGCATGGGGTACTGTGCCCTTGCATCCCATAATAACATCCTAACTAAATATACCGCGTGCTCGACGAGGGCAGGAACGTTGACGGAGCTTGTGCCTGCCGGTAGTTGGGGTGGCTCCTGAGATGACGGGACCTCAAGAGCCGGATCGCCTGCTGGGGCCCCTGCCGGCCGGCGAACGCCGTCCTGCTGGGCCTGGTCACTCGTTAGCCTTGCTTCGGCCCTTGTAGTACCCTCCGGATCCTACATCACCTCGGCTGGTGACACGACGTGGCACGGCAGCCCCCTGGCCTGACGCTCCTCCTGGACCGCCACCAGAGCTGCGCTGGCGAAGTAGGGAGTGGCGGCAAGGTAAAGCACCAGGGGCTCGTGAGGGCGAGGCACCACCATCATCGGGGGGATGGTTTGGTATCACTTGAGGTCTTGAAATACTTGGTCGGCTTCCGGGGTCCACTCAAACGGGCCCTTCTTCTGCATCAGCTTGAAGAACAGCAGGGCGCGTTCTCCCACCTTGGAGATGAAGCGCCCCAGCGAGGTCACGCGGCCCACAAGCTTCTGCATCTCCTTAAGAGTTTGCGGTGGGCACATGTCTTCTATCCCCTTGACCTTCTCTGGGTTGGCCTCGATCCCCCTATGGGACACTAGTGTCAGCATTCTCGGAACGGGGGTCCCCACACTTGCCTGCCTGCAGCCCGCGGCGTGGCTGGGCTGGCAGGTCTGTACGGCCCATCTTCATCGACAAGGCATTCAAGACCCTCGTGAGGGGCCAAGCCTCACGAGGCGGACGACGCAAGACCTCCTCAGGAGCGGCTTCTCCAGGAAGGCTCACGAGGGGCGGAGAGATCAAGGCTAGGAAAACCTCGCGAGGTCCTCGTGACATGAGCCATGACGATCGAGAGCAGGCGGGCGCCAGGGCGCGCAATGTCCTTGCTTCCTCTTTGGTGCCAAGGGGGCAAGCGCAGGTGCGGAGTACAGAGACATCAAGCAAAGGTTTCCATATTGGTGCAACGAGACCAAGACCAGAAGGACGGCAGGACGGAGCTCACCATGAAGCCCAAGACGGCGTCATCACCAGAACCTTTGGCAGGCGAAGACCATGTTTTGTTAGGATAACTTGTACTAGTTGTCCCCTTCCGAATTGGCCATTATTGGATCCCTTCCCGCTCAATATTTGGGGAGAGGACCAGTGCCTATGTAAGTAGAACTAGTCATCATAGTAGAGGGGATCGACCTCATCACAAATTGAGAGCGGATCCAAGATCATCTCGCCCACACAAGTTCACCAAGAACAAGAACACCTCAACCTCAGGAGGCTGTTCTTCCCCTTGTACTGTTCATCATCAGCCCAAGAGGCAATCCACCACCACCGCACTAGAGTAGGTTATTACGCCACAACGGTGGCCCGAACCAGTATAAATCTTGTGTCTTTCTGTGTTGTGAGTTCGTCGAGTTCGTCCGCAAGATCTTAGAGAGCTAGGGCGTGGATCAATAGGGAGAAAACCTTCGCGCGCATCCTAGTGTTCGAACCTCAAGGGTTTGCCGGAACCCGTGATCCTACATTTTGGCATGCTAGGTAGGGGTGTGCCGAAGCTTCCTTCCATTGCTCTGCACTTCGTTGCTTCGTCGTCTCCATGGAAGACGCGCGCCATGCTCGTGCTGAGCGCCGGGTTGCCCTCGCCGCCCACGTCTCTCAGACGACTCCCGTCGGCGGGCCACCTCGTCGTTCCCCGTCGCCTGCCGCCAACACCGCCACTGGCCCGGCGGGGAACGAGCAGCAAGCATCCTTGCTGCACCCTCGGTGCGGCGGGACGGCCACACCGCCACTCCATCGCTGACCCCGGCTGGTTCTTCTTCCCATGCACGTCGCCCTCCCATGGACGCACGGGCCGCGCTCCTCATGGCGCACGAGCTCCTGCGCTACCGCCCGGTCGATGATCTCTACGAGGATTGACTCGACCGCATCTCCGAGCTTGTCCGCACCGCAGGGGGCTCCACTACGCCATCCCTCTCTCCGCCTCGCCCTCCACCAGTGTTGGCGTTCAGGGAATGGGGGTCCCCAGACTTGCCTGCCTGCGGCCTGCGGCGTGGCTGAGCCAGCAGGCTGTATGGCCCATCTCCACCAACAAAGCGCCCAAGAACCTCGTGAGGGGGCAATCCTCGCGAGGCGAACGATGCAAGACCTCCTCTGGAGTGGCCTAGCTGCGCAGGCTCATGAGGAGCAGAGATATCAAGGCGAGGCGAACCTCACGAGGCCCTCATGACGTGAGCCATGACGATCAACACCAGGCGGGCACCAGCGTGCGTAGCGTCCTTGTTCCTCTTTGATGCAAGGGAGGCAAGCGTAGTCGCGGAGTACCGAGGCCTTGGGCAGAGGTTCCATTTCGGTGCAACAAGACCAAGACCATGGACTGCAAGACGGAGGTCATCGTGGAGCCCAAGATGGCTTCACCACAAGAGCTTTGTGCAGGCGAAGACTACCTTTTGTCAGGATAGCTTGTACTAGCTGTCCCCCTTGAAATTAGCCCACCATTGTTGGCTCCCTTCCTGCTTGATATTTGGGAAGAGGACCAGGGCTTCTATAAATAGGACTAGTGTAACGCCCTCGATGCGGCTATATCTCCTATGTGTCGAAGCATGACTTAGAGGCATAACCGCATTGAAAGCAATGTCGCAAGTAAGGTAATCTTCACAACAACCCATATAAATAGATAATAAGGGGAAAGGTACATAGTTGGCTTACACTCGCCACGTCACACAAAGTACATAAATAGCAATACATCATCCAATACACTCATGGTCCGACTACGGTACGAAAATAAAAGGTCAACCCCAACATGCGACATGGTCCCGATCGCCCCAACTGGGCACCACTACTAATCATCAGGGAAAGACACATAGTAACGGCGTGAGTCTTCGTCGAACTCCCACTTGAGCTCAAGCGCATCATCTGGAACGGAGTCATCGGGCCCTGCATCTGGTTTGGAAGTAATCTGTGAGCCACGGGGACTCAGCAATCTTGCACCCTCACGATCAAGACTATTTAAGCTTATAGGTAAGGCAAGGTAATATGTGGAGCTGCAGCAAGCGACTAGCATATATGGTGGCTAACCTGTTCGCAAAAGAGAGCGAGAAGAGAAGGCAAAGCACGAACGAAGAACTAGAGAACAACCTACAATAAACATTACTCCAACACCGTGTTCACTTCCCGGACTCCGTTGAGAAGAGACCATCACGGTAACACACAGAGTAGATTCATTTTAATTAAGTTAAGGTTCAAGTTATCTACAACCGGACATTAACAAATTCCCATCTGCCCATAACCGCGGGCACGGCTTTCGATAGTTCAAATCCCTGCGGAGGAGTCCCAACTTAGCCCATGACAAGCTCTCATGGTCAACGAAGGATATACCTTCTCCCGAGACATTCCGATCAGACTCGGTATCCCGGTTCTACAAGACAACTTCGACAAGTTAAAACAAATCCAGCAACACCGCCCGAATGTGCCGACAAATCCTGATAAGAGCTGCACATATCTCGTTCTCAGGGCACACTCAGATTGTCCAAGGTACGGGTAGGCCAGCCCAGAGTTGCCCCTGGTGGCCACTGGCAGCTGACAGGTTGGACCAACACTCAGAGGAGCACTGGCCCGGGGGGTTTAAATAAGATGACCCTCGGGCTCCGGAAACCCAAGGGAAAAAGTGGCTAGGTGGCGAATGGTAAAACCAAAGTTGGGCATTGCTGGAAGATTCTTATTCAAGGCAAATTGTCAAGGGGATCCCATTATTTCCCAACCGCGTAAGGAACGCAAAATCCGGGAACATAACACCGATATGACGGAAACTAGGGCGGCAAGAGTGGAACAAAACACTAGGCAACAGGCTGAGCCTTCCACCCTTTACCAAGTATATAGATGCATTAAGATAACAAGATAATATAGTGATATCCCAACAAGAAAATAATGTTCCAACAAGGAACAGTCTCCAATCTTCACCTGCAACTAGCAACGCTATAAGAGGGGCTGAGCAAAGCGGTAACATAGCCAATCAATAGTTTGCTAGGACATGGTGGGTTAGAGGTTTGACATGGCAATTTGGGAGGCATGATAAGCATGTGGTAGGCATCGTAGCATAGGCATAGCAAAAGAGTGAGCATCTAGCAAGCAAAGATAGAAGTGATTTCGAGGGTATGATCATCTTGCCTACAAAGTTGTCAGAGTTGACTGGATCCTCGAAAGCAAACTCAACGGGCTCCTCGTTAGCGAACTCGTCTCCCGCTCTACCCAAACAAGACAAACAATAAAAAGGAACACAATCAACCACGTGCAAATGCTCGAACAACATGATGCAAACATGGTATGCTATGCGGGATGCGATATGTGATGCATATGCAAGAGTTGACAAGGCATGATTGAACCTGGCCTCAACTTGGAAATCCAAGTGTGCCACTGGAAAGTTGAGGTGATTTCGGTTGAAATCGATATGAAGAACACCGGAATCGGATGCACGGTTTGGAAATGGCAAACGAAACAAATATGGCACCGGTCTGCGGTAAACAACAAGTAGCCATCTAAATGCAACAAGTTAATTATGCTACAACACTCAAACATGGCAACAAAATACATGGCAGGGATCCACTCATAAAGCTTGACAAAAGATGAACACTGAGCTACAGCTAATTAATCCATTAACAGGTTCAAACAAGCATGCCAAAACTGCAATTGGTAAACAGGTTTCAGACTTAGTGAAATTTACACAAGCTTGGAATTTCAGATCAGGTAGCATACTTTGGAGCATGAAAACTATATGCTACATGAACTTAACACGGCAAAGTAAAGCATGGCATGAAGCTATTCAAAGAGTTTAACAAAAGTCCCTTAGTGACCTTGAGCCAAAAGGGATCAAAAAATACAATTGCAAGCATGTGAACATGGCAAAAACATAATCAGGTTACAGACTTAGAGAAAACTGGAGCATGCAAATCTGTTAGCAAGTAGGAATGTTTACGAGCTCGATGCACTCACTACAGAGCGAGGCATGCCAATCTAAGCATACACCCATCAAGAATACATATTGTATAAGCTAGACATGGCAAGAAGAACAACATATTATGCATGGATCAACAACAACATCCTTGGCAAAATCGCTAATAAGTAGACAATCTGCCAGGATTCACAAAATAGCAAAAATAGAGCTTAATTGACTCAAGCTAGTATGCTCCATAATTGCAAACAACGAAATGGATGGATAGAGCACCACAAGATTAACAAATCATCCTTATGGATCATCCTCAAAAGAGGCACAGATCACTAGGAAACAACATGAACATATGGCATATTGAAAAAACAGATTAAGGACAGTGAAATCTCTAAGTCCCTGAAATCAGCATTAACGAATGCACTACTTTGCAAGCTTGTGATAGTCTCTGCACTTATCACAAAAATACATGGATAGCACCTCTGTAAATATGGCAAAGCATATAACAAAACTCATGTAGAGCTCATGGACATATCATGCACACAATAACCATGGCAAAAATGACAAATAGCTATTTGGTGCAGCAGATCTGACAATTATCTAAAATAGATCTCTTCAAACAGCATTTCGGGCATCAAGATGAGCTCAAATGAAAATGATGCAATGAGATGAAATGATGTGCTTTCTGATACAAACATTTTGATATGCTACACGCCCAAAACGGAGCTACGTATGCAGAGTTACAATGCGATGAAGATGGCAAAAAAATACTGGGTCTGGGGAGAATTCGTCACCTCGCAGATCTAGGGTTTCGGGCAGCGCAAGAACCGAGGCGGAGGCGGATCTCGCCGGATCCGCGCCGGAGAAGGCAGGGGCGGCGGCGGGAGCTCCGGCCGGCGGAGGAGATCACCGGAGCGCGGCCGGGGCGGCGGAGGACGCGGGCGGCGGGGCAGAGCGCGTGCGGCGGTGACCGGGCGGCAGGCAGAGCGCGTGCGGCGGGGAGGAGGGTGGCGCCGGCGGTGAACTTGCCGCGGCGGAGCGGCGAGGGACGCGGCGGCGTCGGGCGGCCGGTGCCGAAGGAGGCGGCGGCGCAAGCAGGCGCGGGGCGCGGCCCGATGAGCGGCGGAGAGGGCCCGCCCTTGGCGGGGAAGAGCCGGCGGCGGGAGGAGTCCGTCCGGGACACACGGCACGTCCAGGTTGGCTGCGGATGCGGTGGCGGACGTTGTCCGGCCGGACCGGACGTGTCCGGTGTGGCGAGAAGCGGGGAATTAGGGTTTGAAGGAGGGGATACGGGATTTTGGAGGAGGGGCTATTTATACGCATAGAAGGAGCTAGGAGTGTCCAAATGAGGTGCGGTTTCCGGCCACGCGATCGTGATCGAATGCTCTAGATGATGGAGTGTGTTTTGGTGCGTTTTGGCCCAAATTGGAGGGGTGTTGGGCTGCAACACACATGAGGCCTTCTCGGTCCCTCGGTTAACCGTTGGAGTATCAAACGAAGTCCAAATGGTACGAAACTTGACAGGCGGTCCACCGGTAGTAACACAAGGCTGCTTGGCAAGTCTCGGTCCAATCCGGAAATGTTTAATCCCCACACACGAAAGGAAGGTAGAAAGGACCACCGGAGGAGATAGGAGCGCCGGAAAGCAAAACGAACAACGGGGAAAATGCTCAGATGCATGAGACGAACACGTATGCAAATGCAATGCACATGATGACAAGATATGAGATGCATGACAATGACAACAACACACGGAGACAAAAACCCAAACCCGATGAAATAAAATAACTTAGCGCCAGAAACGGCAAGAGTTGGAGTACATATAAGGTAAATTACATTCGGGGTGTTACAACACTCCACCACTACGAAAGGATCTCGTCCCGAGATCTAGGACTGGAAGAACGCCGGGTACTCAGAATGGAGGTGATCCTCGCGTTCCCAGGTGGCTTCACGGTTGGAATGGTGTGACCACTTGACTTTGAGGAATTTGATTGACTTATTGCGAGTCTTGCGTTCAGTCTCTTCAAGAATAGCAACGGGGTGCTCACGATAAGAGAGATCTTCTTGGAGATCAATGTCTTCGAAGTTGATGGTGCGGTCAGGAGTCTTGAAGCACTTGCGGAGCTGAGAGACATGGAAGACGTCGTGCACATTTGCAAAGTTTGAAGGAAGCTCGAGTTGATAGGCGAGATCGCCTCTCTTGCTGATGATCTTGAAAGGACCCACGTATCTAGGGGCAAGCTTCCCTTTGATACCGAAGCGACAAGTACCTTTCATTGGAGAGACGTGGAGGTAAACATGATCTCCGATCTCAAAAGCCAAATCGCGGTGCTTACTATCATAGTAGCTCTTCTGGCGCGATTGCGCTGCTTTGAGGCTATCACGAATGACTTTACACATCTCTTATGCCTCTGTGATTAAATCATTTCTGAGAAGTTGATGTTCACCGGTTTCAGACCAGTTGAGTGGAGTACGGCACTTCCTGCCATACAAAATTTGCAAAGGGGCCTTGCCCGAACTTGCTTGAAAACTGTTGTTGTAGGAGAATTCAGCATATGGAAGTCAATCTTCCCACTTCATACCGAAGGAGATCACACAAGCCCTGAGCATATCTTCAAGAATCTGATTGACACGCTCGACTTGACCGCTAGTTTGAGGATGGAAAGCTGTGCTGAAGCGGATGTTGGTGCCCATGGCCTTCTGAAAAGAATCCCAAAACTTGGAGGTAAAGATGCTTCCACAGTCTGAAGAGATCACCTATGGAATACCATGCAGCGAGACAATTCGAGAGGTATACAGCTCCGCCAATTGAGCTGCAGTGATAGACTCTTTGATAGGCAGAAAGTGAGCCACTTTAGTGAGTTTGTCGATGACAACGAATATAGCATCATTGCCACGCTTGGACTTTGGAAACCCAGTCACGAAGTCCATCTCAATGTGGTCAAACTTCCATTCTGGAATGGCAAGAGGTTGGAGGAGACCTGCTGGCCTTTGGTGTTCTGCCTTCACTCTTCTGCAAACATCACATTCATTCACGAACTAAGCAATCTCTCGCTTCATTCGAGTCCACCAATAAGCCTGCTTGAGGTCCTGATACATCTTCGTACTCCCAGGGTGGATGGAGAGGAGTGAATTGTGAGCCTCATTCATGATAACTTTACGAAGGTCACCTTTGGGCACAACAATACGATCCTCGAAGAAGAGAGTATCCTTGTCATCAAGGCGGTAGCACTTGTACTTGGGTTGACTCTTGGCAATCCCAATCTTCACCTTCTTCACCATAGCATCAAGAAGTTGAGCCTCGCGAATCTGGTCTTCCAAGGTAGGAGAGACTTGAAGGTTGGCGAGGAAACCTTGAGGAACAACTTGCAGATTGAGTTTGCGGAAAGCTTCACAAAGCTCGGGTTGGTAAGGCTTGAGAATCAGACTGTTGCAGTAAGCCTTCCTGCTCAAAGCGTCAGCAATCACATTGGCCTTGCCTGGAGTATACTCGATACTCGGATTATACTCTTGAATCATTTCGACCCAACGAGTCTGCCTGAGGTTGAGATTAGGCTGAGTGAAGATGTACTTGAGACTCTTGTGGTCAGTGAAGATGTCCACTTTTCTTCCCAATAAGAGATGTCTCCAAGTCAAAAGAGCATGCACAACTGCCGCCAACTCGAGGTCATGAGTGGGGTAGTTCTTCTCGTTGGGCTTCAACTGGCGAGAGGTATAAGCCACAACTTTCTTCTCTTGCATCAACACTGCACCAAGACCTTGAAGAGAGGCATCACAGAAGACCTCGAACGGTTTGGATTCATCAGGAGGAGTCAGAACTGGAGCAGTGACCAATTTCTCTTTCAAAGTGTTGAAAGCGATGTCACATTCCGGAGACCAAACGTACTTGACGTGCTTCTGGAGAAGGTTTGAAAGAGGCTTCGCGATCTTTGAAAAGTTCTCAATGAACCTTCGACAGTAGCTTGCGAGACCGAGGAAGCTACAGAGTTGCTTCACGTTCTGAGGTGGTTCCCAATTCACAATTGCAGACACCTTCTCAGGATTCACCGCAATGCCCTTGGCAGAGATGATATGCCCAAGATAAGAACCTCATCGAGCCAAAACTCGCACTTTGAGAACTTGGCGTAGAACTGATGTTCCCTGAGCTTATCGAGCACCAAACGCAAGTGCTTGGCATGATCTTCCTTGTTCTTCGAAAAGACCAGAATGTCGTCGAGATAGACCAAAACGAAGTCATTTGTGTAGGCGTTGAAGATGAAGTTCATCATGCGAGAGAAAGTCGGAGGAGCGTTGACGAGGCCAAAAGACATGACAGTGTATTCATATGAACCACAGCTTGTTCTGAAAGCCGTCTTGGGAATATCTTGCTCACGGATTCGAATCTGATGATAGCCCATACAGAGATCAAGCTTGGAGAATACTTGGGTACCTTTGAGTTGTTCGAACAGCTCATTGATGTTGGGAAGTGGGTACTTTCTCTTGATAGTCTTCTTGTTCAATGGACGGTAGTCAACACAAAGTCGGTCCGTTCCATCCTTCTTCTTCACAAAAAGAACTCCACAACCCCACGGAGAAGAACTAGGTCGGATGGGCCCATTCATTCTTGAATATCGAGTTGCTTCTTCAGCTCCTTGAACTCTTCAGGTCCGAGCTTGTAAGGACGCTTGCACACCGGTTCCTTGCCAGGCTCAAGATCGATGATGAATTCAACTGGCTGGTGCGGAGGCATTCCTGGAAGCTCTTCTAGAAAGATGTCTTGATATTCGCAAACGACTGGAATTTGCGAGATGGCATCCAGTTCACCCTTCTCATTGAGAGAAAACAGACGGATTGTGTCATCACGAGCGGCAAAGACAATTACATCCTCAGACGAATGAGTCAATTGAATCTGCCTGGCAGCACAATCAAGCTAAGCCTTGTGCTTAGAAAGCCAGTCCATTCCGAGAATAAGATGAATATCCGAGTCGCCAAGAACTGTAGGAGAAGACAGAAATTTGTAGTCCCCCAAAGTGATAGTAACATCCGGAACAATGGAGTTAGCAAGCATGCGTCTACCGGGAGAGACAACTGCTATCGATCTAGGCAAAACTTGCAAAGCCAACTCATTCTTAGATGCAAACGATCTTGAGATGAAACAATGCGATGCACCAGTGTCAAAAAGAACTTTAGCTAGAATATCATTAACAGGAAGCTTACCCATGATGACATCTGACGAGTCCTCTGCCTGAGCTGCATTCATCAGATTGACCTTGGCCTTCTTGGGGTTAGGCTTGACCACAGCTGTACTTGTTGATATCACAGGAGGAGGAGGAGGGAGACGCCTCTGGTTGAAGCATTTGTTGGCATAGTGACCCTTCTGTTGGCACTTGTTGCACGTGACCTCTAAAAGCGGATGGTGATACGGAGCACTCGATCTTGGAGCTTGAGACGAAGTCTTGTTCTGAAAGCCAGGGTTGGGTGGGTGGGAAGATCCACTGTCACCTTTGCTCTTCTGTTGATACGGCTGACAGAACGGAGGAGGAGGAAGCCAATACTTCTGCTGCTTAGCCACTTGAGTAGAGGAAGAAGGAGTAGCGTCTCTGACTCGCTTCTTGGAAGCATCACACTTCAGTTGAGCGGCCTCTTGCTTCAATGTCATGTTGTAACACTCATCGTACCTCCTGGGCTCAAAGAGAACGAGAGCTAGCTGGATTTCTTCTCTGAGACCACCCCTGAACTGATATGTCATGCTCTTCTCGTCAGGGACGTCCTGCTTAGCAAAGCGGGCGAGCTTCTGAAACATCTTGTTGTAGTCATAGACAGACATAGAGCCTTGCTTCAGGTTGCGGAATTCCTCACGCTTGCTTTCAACCACGCTCTGAGGAATATGATGATATTTGAAGTCTTGACGGAATTCATCCCAGGTAATCTCACGGCCTCCTCTAGATTCTTCGTACTGCTGAAACCATTCTACAGCTTTGTCTTTGAGTTGGAAGGAAGCGAACTTGACAAAGTCCTCAGGCCTGACGTTACTGCACTCGAAATGCTTGCACAAGTCCATGAGCCAATCGTCAGCATCAGTTGCCTCAACACAATTGCTGAAAGTCTTTGGCTGGTTAGCAAGGAACTGGTTGAGTGTAGCAAAGTGATTCTGATTGTTGCCCTGGTTGCCTTGGTTGCCTTGGTTCGCTTGGTTGCGCTCTTGAAGAATTTGCATGATCAACTGCGTGTTTGCATTGGTAGCGGCCATCACAGCTTGCCATGCCTCCGGAGGAGGGGGTGGTGGTGGCGGATTAGGATTCAGAGTCGTGCGCGTTGGAGGAGCCATCCTGAAGAGGTTGACATCCATTAGCACACTGACAGACAAAAATTGAAGCTGATTCCAACGGGTAGAAATTGCAACATATAGTCTTCACATCCGAACAAAATTAACAAATGCATTCCAATTGAAATGGTCACATATCCATAAAGTGAGAAGCCACTTAGAATTTAGGTAGAGGAATAAAATCAACAAGGTACGGAACAAGAACAAATACTCGGTAAAGATCACCCAATCTCAACCAAATATCCGTGGAAGAAGAACTAGAGCTACAAGAATTCCCACCTATGAAACTCCCGAACCTTTCCGGTTATGCAATCAGGTGTTGGGGATACTGGGGAAGCATAATATCTCACCCAAATCTAGCAAATCCTACATCCAGCTGTATCCATCCTTCAACACATAACCGAGAAAAACTTCGGAAATCGTCTACCTCAACCTTCGAAAAGCATCTGTTATACAAGTTATGGCAATACTCCCGAACTCCCGCCCCAGTACTGGGTGGCGTCGAGGTTATCTCACCAACAACTGCATAAAAGAGATTTTCTATGTCGGTGAACTAAACTAAGGAATTCCAGAACTGCAACGATAAAATTGTGACGACAACACCTCGGAGCTCAACTCCCCGGGACACTGCCACAACCCCTAAATGACAGGAGGCACCAAGAACAATGTTCTCGTCACAAATCGATCGGAACGATTCCAAGATACCCACGTGGTCTTAAAAAAAATAGTGAAATGTGAGAAGAGAGGAGTCAAAACTCTACGTCAGGATGCCTTACCAGAGCGATGAAGGGACTAGGGAGTAAAAAGAATTCCTAAACTCTCCGATATATAATTCCTAAATGACTCAAAACATTTTTCTAGACTCAACTCGGCAGCTAATTTGATCAAGCAGTGGGGCTCCTAAGGTCGGGGAAGGCTCTGATTATCAACTTGTAACACCCTCGATGCGGCTATATCTCCTACGTGTCGAAGCACGACTTAGAGCCATAACCGCATTGAAAGCAATGTCGCAAGTAAGGTAATCTTCACAACAACCCATGTAAATAGATAATAAGGGGAAAGGTACATAGTTGGCTTACACTCGCCACGTCACACAAAGTACATAAATAGCAATACATCATCCAATACACTCATGGTCCGACTACTGTACCAAAATAAAAGGTCAACCCCAACATGCGACATGGTCCCGATCGCCCCAACTGGGCACCACTACTGATCATCAGGGAAAGACACATAGTAACGGCGTGAGTCTTCGTCGAACTCCCACTTGAGCTCAAGTGCATCATCTGGAATGGAGTCATCGGGCCCTGCATCTGGTTTGGAAGTAATCTGTGAGCCACGGGGACTTAGCAATCTCGCACCCTTGCGATCAAGACTATTTAAGCTTATAGGTAAGGCAAGGTAATATGTGGAGCTGCAGCAAGTGACTAGCATATATGGTGGCTAACCTGTTCGCAAAAGAGAGCGAGAAGAGAAGGCAAAGCACGAACAAAGAACTAGAGAACAACCTACGACAAACATTACTCCAACACCGTGTTCACTTCCTGGACTCTGTCGAGAAGATACCATCACGGTAACACACAGAGTAGATTCATTTTAATTAAGTTAATGTTCAAGTTATCTACAACCGGACATTAACAAATTCCCATCTGCCCATAACCACGGGCACGGCTTTCGAAAGTTCAAATCCCTGCAGGGGAGTCCCATCTGAGCCCATGACAAGCTCTCATGGTCAACGAAGGATATACCTTCTCCCGAGACATTCCGATCAGACTTGGTATCCCGGTTCTACAAGACAACTTTGAAAAGTTAAAACAAATCCAGCATTGGCCCGGGGGGTGGCCCGGGGGGGGGGGGGGGGGTTTAAATAAGATGACCCTCGGGCTCCGGAAACCCAAGGGAAAAAGAGGCTAGGTGGCGAATGGTAAAACCAAAATTGGGCATTGCTGGAAGAGTTTTATTCAAGGCGAATTGTCAAGGGGTTCCCATTATTACCCAACCGCGTAAGGAACGCAAAATCCGGGAACATAACACCGATATGACGGAAACTAGGGCGGCAAGAGTGGAACAAAACACTAGGCAAAAGGCCGAGCCTTCCACCCTTTACCAAGTATATAGATGCATTAAGATAACAAGATAATATAGTGATATCCCAACAAGAAAATAATGTTCCAACAAGGAACGGTCTCCAATCTTCACCTCCAACTAGCAACGCTATAAGAGGGGCTGAGCAAAGCGGTAACATAGCCAATCAACGGTTTGCTAGGACATGGTGGGTTAGAGGTTTGACATGGCAATTTTGGAGGCATGA
Organism: Triticum aestivum; assembly: GCF_018294505.1. Taxonomy (NCBI): domain Eukaryota; kingdom Viridiplantae; phylum Streptophyta; class Magnoliopsida; order Poales; family Poaceae; genus Triticum; species Triticum aestivum. The sequence goes on along the minus strand of NC_057809.1, from coordinate 345,463,965 downwards.
TAAGCAAGTGGTAGGCATCATAGCATAGGCATAGCAAAAGAGCGAGCATCTAGCAAGCAAAGATAGAAGTGATTTCGAGGGTATGATCATCTTGCCTGGAAAGTTGTCAGAGTTGACTGGATCCTCGAAAGCAAACTCAACGGGCTCCTCATTAGAGAACTCGTCTCCCGGCTCTACCCAAACAAGACAAACAAGCAAAAGGAACACAATCAACCACGTGCAAATGCTCGAACAACATGATGCAAACATGGTATGTTATGCGGGATGCGATATGTGATGCATATGCAAGAGTTGACAAGGAATGATTGAACCTGGCCTCAACATGGGAATTCAAGTGTGCCACTAGAAAGGTGAGGTGATTTCGGTTGAAATCGATATAAAGAACACCGGAATTGGATGCACGGTTTGGAAATGGCAAGCAATACAAATATGGCACCGGTCTGTGGTAAACAGCAAGTAGCCATCTAACTGCAACAAGTTAATTATGCCACAGCACTCAAACATGGCAACCAAATACATGTCAGCGATCCACTCATAAAACTTGACAAAAGATGAACACTGAGCTAAGGCCAATTCATCCACTAACAGGTCCAAACAAGCATGGCAAAAGTGCAATTGGTAAACAGGTTTCAGACATAGTGAAATTTACACAAGCCTGGAATTTCAGATCAGGTAGCACACTTTGGAGCATCAAAATTATATGCTACAGGAACTTAACATGGAAAAGTAAAGCATGGAATGAAGCTACTCAAAGATCTTAACAACAGTCCCTTAGTGACCTTGAGCCAAAAGGGATCAGAAAATACAATTGCAAGAATGTGAACATGGCAAAAACATAATCAGGTTACAGACTTAGAGAAAAACTGGAGCATGCAAATCTGTTAGCAAGTAGGCATGTTTACGAGCTCGATGCACTCACTACAAAGCGATGCATGACAATCTAAGCATACACCCATCAAGAATACATATTGTATGAGCTATGCATGGCAAGAACAACAACATAGCATGAACGGATCAACAACAACATCCTCGGCAAAATCGCTAACAAGTAGACAATCTGCCAGGATTCACGAAATAGCAAAAGTAGAGCTTGACTGACTCAAGCTAGGGTGCTCCATAATTGCAAACAAGGAAATGGATGGATATAGCACCACAAGATTAACAAATCATCCTTACTGATCATCCTCAAAAGTGGCACGGATCACTAGGAAACAACATGAACATATGGCATATTGATAAAAGCAGATCAAGGACTTAGTGAAATCTCTAAGTCCCTGAAATCAACATTAACGAATGCACTACTTTGCAAGCTTGTGCTAGTCACCACACTTATCACAAAAATACATGGATAGAACCTCTGTAAAGATGGCAAAGCATATAACAAAACTCATGTAGAGCTCATGGGCATATCATGCACACAATAATCATGGCAAAAAATAACAAATAGCTATTTGGTGCAGCAGATCTGACAATTATCTCAAATAGCTCTCTTCCAACAGCATTTCGGGCATCAAGATGAGCTCAAATGAAAATGATGCAATGAGATGAAATGATATGCTCTCTGAGACGAACATTTTGATATGCGACCCGCCCACAACGGGGCTACGTATGCGGAGTTACGATGCGATGAAGATGGCAAAAAATACTGGGTCTGGGGACTTAGAGAATTCGTCACCTCGCGGATCTAGGGTTTCGGGCAGCGCAAGAACCAGGCGGTGGCGGATCTCGCCGAATCCGCGCCGGAGAAGGCAGGGGTGGCTGCGGGAGCTCCGGCCGGCGGAGGAGATCACCGGAGCACGGCCAGGGGGGTGGAGGACGCGGGCGACAGGGCGGAGCGCGTGCGGTGGCGACCGGGCGGCAGGCAGAGCGCGTGCGGCAGCGAGGAGGGTGGCGCCGGCGGTGAACTTGCCGCGGCAGAGCGGCGAGGGACGCAGCGGCGTCGGGCGTCCGGTGCCGAAGGAGGCGGCGGCGCGAGCGGGCGCGGGGCGCGGCCCGGTTGGCGGCGGAGAGGGCCCGCCCTCGGCCGGGACGAGCCGACGGCGGAAGGAGTCCAGCCGGGACACGTGGCACGTCCCGGTTGGCTGCGGATGCGGCAGCAAACATTGTCCGGCCGGACCGGACGTGTCCGGTGCGGCCAGAAGCGGGGAATTAGGGTTTGAAAGAGGGGATCCGGGATTTCGGAGGAGGGGCTATTTATAGGCATAAAGGGAGCTAGGAGTGTCCAAATGAGGTGCGGTTTTTGGCCACGCGATCGTGATCGAATGCTCTAGATGATGGAGAGGGTTTTGGTGGGTTTTGGGCCAAATTGGAGGGGTGTTGGGCTTCAACACACACGAGGCCTTCTCGGTCCCTCGGTTAACCATTGGAGTATCAAACGAAGTCCAAATGGTACGAAACTTGACAGACGGTCTATTGGTAGTAACCCAAGGCCGCTTGGCAAGTCTCGGTCCAATCCAGAAATGTTTGATCTCCACACACGAAAGGAAGGTAGAAAGGACCACGAAAGGAGATAGGAGCGCCGGAAAGCAAAACGGACAACGGGGAAAATGCTCGGATGCATGAGACGAACACGTATGCAAATGAAATGCACATGATGACATGATATGAGATGCATGACAACAACAACAACACACGGAGACAAAAACCCGAACCCGAGGAAATAAAATAACTTAGCGCCGGAAACGGCAAGAGTTGGAGTACATATAAGGTAAATTACATCCGGGGTGTTACAACTAGCCACCACATTGGGAGGGGGATCGGAGTAGAGAGAAGGGGGGACACACACAAGTTCATACGCACAAGAACACCTGAACCTCAGGAGGCCGTTCTGCCCTTGTATTGTTCATCATCAGCCCAAGAGGCAATCCACTACCACCACACTAGAGTAGGGTATTACACCACAACGGTGGCCCGAACCAGTATAAACCCTGTGTCCTTCTGTGTTGTGAGTTCGTCGAGTTCGTTCGCAAGATCCTCGCAAGCCAGAGCGTAGACCGGTTGGAGGGAAACACTTTGCGTGCACCCTAGTGTTCGAACCTTAAGGGTTTGCCGGGACCCCATACCACGACATTTGGCGCGCCAGGTAGGGGTGCGCCGCAGCTTTTCTCCATCAACCAGCGCCCTGTACCGCTGCACCGCGCTCCCATGACAGGTACCTCGCCATCGACCTCCTCGACCGGCGCCAACAGCGGGGAGTCTGGGTACCGAGCCCTAGCCCCCGCCCTCTGGCGGGTGCAGTGGCCGGTCAAGTTCAGGCCGGAGATGCCGCCGCATTACGATGGCGTGGCAGACTTGGCGCTCTTCCTGCTAGCGTACGAGGAGGCTGTCCTCGAAGCCGGAGGTGACGACAAGATCATGGCAAACTAGTTCCCCCTGGCCCTCGCTGGCGAGCCGCGCGCCTGGCTGCTCAGCCTCCAGGGATCCACGGTGACGTCCTGGGGGGAACTCTGCGACCTCTTCACTGCGTGCTATGTGGCACCGACACACCACGCAGTTGCGGCACTGCTGGGCGGGAACCAAGCACCTCCTTCAGATCGCCACGTCAAGCCTTTCTTTTGCCAGATTGGAGCCGCCTGCAAGCGCCCAGGGGCTCCGCCGGGTTGGGCCGGGCCGGAAGCCGACCTCACCTTTGACTCGGAAGACTACCCCGGCTCCACCGCCGGCTTAGGGATGCTTCCGATGCTCTGCACGCCCACCATCTACAACGTGGCCATCACCAAGACCCTCATCGACGGTGGCGCTGGTCTCAACCGTCTCTCCGTGGAAGCTTTCAGCCTTCTTCATGTGCCCCTCGAACGGCTCGGCCTCAGCAAGCCCTTCACAGGGGTGGGCGGTGGAGCTGCTCACCCCTTGGGGCAGATCCGCCTCCCTGTCACCTTTGGCACTCGGGATAACTATCGCACTGAGCTGGTGGACTTCGACATGGCCCGCATCGGTCTCCCGTACAATGCCATCCTCGGGTACCCGGCTCTCGCTCAGTTCATGGCGGCAACTCACCCGGCCTACAACCTCATGAAGATGCCAGGGAGCAAGGGCGTCCTCACCATCCCAAGGGATGCTAAGGAGGCCATGATGGTGCTCAGGCTCGCCTTCAAGACCGCGGCAGCAGCGCAGCCATCCGGCACTGGCGCGCTGGAGGCCAAGGACGCCGCGCCCACCAAGGAAAAAGCAGTTGTTCACCCAAGACAAGGCAGAGACCAAGTAGGTGCCGGTCAACGAGGATGGGTCTTCAGGATCCACCTTCACCATAGGAACTGGCCTGAACCAAGGGCAATAAGAAGCTTTGGTGAGGTTCTTGCGCGCGAACAAGGAGATATTCGCGTGGGAGCCCGATGAACCAGTAGGGGTCCCGAGAGGGGTCATCCAGCACCATCTGAAGGTGTGCCCCAATGTACGGCCCGTGAAGCAGCGAGCAAGAAGGCAGTCCACTGAGAAGCAGGCCTTCATCGTCCAAGAGACACGCAAGCTGGAGGCGGCGGGTACAATCCGAGAAGTTCGATACCCCGAATGGCTGGCGAACAACGTTGTAGTTCCGAAGAAAGGCGGGAAGGAATGGATGCGCGTCGACTTCACCAACCTAAACAAAGCCTGCCCCCAAGACCCGTTCCCCCTTCCACGCATCGATCAAAACATCGACTCCACCGCCGAGTGCGACCTGCTGTGTTTCTTGGATGCGTTCTCTGGATACCATCAGATCAAGATGGCAGTGGAGGATGTGGAGAAGACGACCTTCTTGACACCATGTGGGGTGTACTGCTACACCTGCATGCCGTTTGGCCTTCACAACGTGGGTGCAACCTTTCAACGGCTGATGCACATCGTGTTGGGGCGGCAGCTCGGCAGGAACACAGAGGCCTACGTTGATGACATAGTGGTTAAATCTCGCGAGGCGAGGACGTTGATTCAAGACTTGGAGGAGACCTTCGAGATCTTGCGCCAAGTGAACTTGAGGCTTAACCTGGAAAAGTGTTTGTTTGGCGTCTCGTCCGGCAAGTTGCTAGGATTTCTCGTATCCCACAAAGGGATCGAGGCGAACCCGGAAAAGATCAAGGCCATCGAAGACATGAGCCCACCACAGACCCTCAAGGAGATGCAAAAACTGGCAGGACGGGTGACCGCGTTAGGGCGTTTCATCTCTAAGCTAGGCGAGCACACCCTGCCCTTCTTTAAGCTCTTGAAGAAGAAAGGCCCGTTCGAGTGGACCCTGGAGGCCGACCAGGCCTTCCGAGACCTCAAGAAATACCTCACCGGCTCCCCGGTGATGGTGGCACCACAGCCTCTCGAGCCTCTCTTGCTCTACCTTGCCACTACCCCGTACTATGCCAGCATGGCATTGGTGGCGGTTCGAGAAGAGCGTTAAGATAAGGGTAGAGTTGATACAGCACTGGGCCGGAGAGGTGCAGCGAAGCCAACGGCGGCGGAAGACCTAGGTCAGCAGAGCAACATAGCGAAGGCTCCCAAGGGCGGTCAGGTCTCAGGAGACCCATCACCTCAGGATATGTCGCAATCTTCACGGGACCCGAGACTCAATGGTGTACCGGCCCTCGTCGAGCACCCAGTGTACTTCGTCAGCACTGTACTGCGGAACGCGAGGGCACGCCACCCCATGCCGCAGAAGCTCCTGGTCGCACTTTTGGTGGCCTCGCGCAAGCTGCGGCACTACTTCCAGGGGCACCCCATCAAGGTCATCTTTCCTTACCCGTTGGAGAGGATACTCACGAGCCCAAACTCAGCAGGAAGGGTTGCTGAATGGAACATCGAGCTGCAAGTATTTCAACTGGAGTTTAGCACCACTAGGGTCATCAAGGGACCCGCGCTTGCCGATTTTGTGGCAGAATGGACATATGACCTGGCTCTTGAGGAAGGAGAAGAGTGGTCCACTTCCCTAGGGAGCGAGGCGCAAGACGGCTGGGTCATGTATTTTGATGGAGCCTTTGCGCACCAGGGCGCAGGGGCTGGAGCAGTGCTCATCTCGCCCACTCAGGACAAGCTTTGCTACACCGTGCAACTCTGCTTTTAACACGGCGAGAAGGTCTCTAACAACATTGCAGAATACGAGGGCCTCATAGCCGGCCTAAAGGTTGCGGCGGCTATGGGGGTGAGACGCCTTACCGTCAAGGGCGACTCGCAGCTCCTCGTCAACTTCTCCAACAAAGTGTACGAGCCAAAGGACGAGCACATAGAGGCCTGCCTTGCTGAGGTGCGCAAAATGGAAAAGCAGTTCACAGGCTTGGAGCTGCAGCACGTGCCCCGGGGCACCAACAAGTAAGCCGACGACATCACCAAAAGAGCATCCAAGCGGCAACCGTAGGAGCCCGGTGTCTTCGAAGAGTGACTCTTCAAGCCGTCAGCTACGCCTCCTCTCTCAAGCACGACTCAGCCTCGGGAGGAGCTCCCTCAGCCCGCGGCCTCGGGAGCCCCAGATTGCGGCCCAACCTCAGGAGTTCGGCTGCTCTTGGCGCTCGAGCCCTAGGAGGAGTGCTGGACTAAGGAGTTCAGGGAGTATCTGATGCATGGGACACTGCCGGAGAAAGAAGAGGACGCGGAGCGCGTGTCGCGACAGGCCATGGCATACTGCATTCAAGACGGTGAGTTGTACAGGAAACGACCGAACAATGTCACGCTGCGCTGCAATCCAGTGATCAAGCGAGGGAGCTGCTGACTGACATACACGGCAGGGACTATGGACATCACTCCTCATCACGGACCCTCGTCGGCAAGGCCTTCCGCAGCGGATTCTATTGGCCTACAACACTTAACGATGCAACCGAGATAGTGAAGTCCTGTGAAGCTTGCCAATTCCATGCCAAGCAAATCCATCAGCCTTCTCAGGGCCTCCAAACCATCCCGCTCATGTGGCCATTCGTGGGCTGGGGGCTAGACATCCTAGGCCCGTTCCCACGAGCGCCAGGGGGCTACCGCTATCTCTACGTCGCCATCAACAAGTTCACTAAGTGGGCCGAGGTGGAAGCCGTCTGAACCATTCCACCCGGCTCTGCCGTCAAGTTCATCAAGGGCCTTGTGAGCCGCTTCAGGGTCCCCAACCGCATCATCACAGATAACAGCTCGTAGTTCACTAGTAACCTCTTTAAGACCTACTGTGCTAACCTTGGAACGCAGATCTGCTACGCTTCGGTAGCCCACCCCAGGAGCAATGGTCAGGCCGAGCGCGCCAACAGTGAGGTCCTGAGGGGCCTCAAGACCAGGACCTTCAATAAGAAGCTGGAGGCCTGCGGCAGGGGCTGGCACGACGAGCTCCAATCCGTGGTGTGGTCCATCTGCACCACCGGTACCAAGCCAACGGGCGAGACTCCGTTCTTCCTCGTCTATGGAGCTGAAGCGGTCCTCCCTCACGAGGTCAGGCATCGCTTCGCACGGGTCCTGGCATTTGACGAAATGCAGCAGGACGCCATGCGGGGTATGGATCTCATGCTAGGGGAGGAACAACATCGCGAAGCTGTGTTAAGAGCGGCAAGATACCAGCAAGCGCTGTGGCGCTACCACTGCCGCAACATTCGCTCCAGGACACTCGAGACAGGTGACCTGGTCCTGAGGCGGGTCCTCTCCAGGGAAGGCCTGCACAAAATCTCACCCATGTGCGAGGGCCCGTTCAGGGTCACTCACATCGCCAGGCCCATTGCATATGAAGCAAGGCGCAGAGCCTGTGAAGCAAGGCCCGGTGCCTGTGAAGAATCGCCGCCCGTGACACTCTCACGTAATAACGAGTTGGGGCTGTACACGCCCCGAAGTCTCAGGAGGGCCGGCCTCAGGACCTAGGGCTCCCTCCCACGCCTAGTGGACAACACTTAGCTCCGCACTGGTGAGAAGACTCGAAGACTAGATTAGGTGCCGGACACGGCTTTTCATTTGCTTTCTGTAGTTGGCTTGCTTTTCCTTAATCGAGTTTGCCTTTGGCGTTGCTTGCTGATTTGGTTCCTTCGCCTTTTACCGCGTTTTTCGGCTCTGGGTTACCCGTGATCTCTCTCTCTCGCTTACCTCGCGAGGGGGCTAGGCACATGCCCTCGCGAGCTTTTCCTTCTCTCTACCTTCTCGCGAGTCACCCTCATTCGAGCCTGGAAGCTGGCGCAACTCTGCTAAATCCGTGCCCCTCGGGACCGCGATGCAAAGCGCCAAGTCAAGGTTCGGGTGAACGGTAAAATCCTCTAGCACACCCCCTAACAAATTATTGCAGTTCCTGAGCAAATGCAGATATCTCGTGAAGGAAGGGGCGTCGCAAACACGCCAGGTTAGGTTATCTCTACGCAAAATAATAGCTTGGCATGGGAATAACACGCATGTTGCATTAACCAAGAACCATAGTTCGATACACGCCCCTCTGGGCCCATACTAGTTTCATTTTATGGTGCAGGGAAAGAAAGGAAAAAAACCACACAAAGCGGCATTTCAACAATCTGCGAGGGCAGGCCCTTGGCGACGCTCAAGCCTAGCCAGACCCCTCCTCGCGCTTCACGGAGGCGCAGCGACGAGATGACCCTCTGCCCCCTTCAAATCGAGCATGGCGGTGCGGCGGCTAATCGTAGCCACTGTTGCTGGAGCTGTCGCATGAGGGAGAGCCACCGTAACTGGAGGAGATGCGGTCGTCGCTGAGGGCAGGCTCGCCCTCACCCTCGTCACGACCGTCGCCAAGGCCGAGCACCTCCTCGTCGTCATTCGTCTCGGGGCAGCATCCGGTGCGGCGGCCATCTTCCCCGAACACCCTTACGAAAAGGGTCGACCCGCCTTCATACTTGATGTGGAGCGTGCACCGCCTGCCCAGGCTGCGCGCAGGCGAACGTCTGCAAGCTGCGGGCCAGGGCTATGTTGCCCGCGGTAGAAGTCTCGACCGCGACCCAGGAGGCCTTACTGCAGCAACCACCTGCTTGCAACCGGAGCCCCGCTGGACCAGGGGCCGGCAGCTCAGCGACAAAGAAGCGCGGAAGCTGGAGCCAGTTGTCGGCCGGGTTTTTTGACCAAACAACGAACTCTGGCGATGCCTCCGCTGAATGGAAGTGCGGGCGGGGAGGCCTCGCCACCATCGCACACCTGCCCCCGTCGACTGGACCGCCACGGCTGGGACGGCCCCCTCCGTGTGTCTTGGCGCCGCCTCGACGGTGAGCCATGGCGGGGTCGCAGCGTGCTTGCGCGGGCGGCCGCGACTGCGCTTGGGCACCGGGGAACCACGACCCTCGCGAGGGGCCTTACCCTTCTCGGCGGCAGAGAACTTCCTTTGAGGCGCCATCAGAGGCACTGCGAGCAATGGAGCTAGAAGGAGGAAGCACGCAAGGAAGAGATGGGAAACGGGGGCTCCGCCCCCCTCCCCATTTATAGCAAGAGAAGGCCTACCGGTGTCCCCCGCGATCGCAGGTAATGATGGTTTCCCTTGCATGTCGCAGGGACTTGTCAAGTCGTGTAGTCGCCGAAGCAGCGTGGGGAAGCAGAGACGCCCATGTTCAATCAACCGCCACGCATCAACCGAGGCCACAGGCTTTTGGGGCCTGCGGCGCTTCGAGCTTGGCCCTTGGCTTCGCCGCAAAGCCAAGCCCGAGCGCACCATGGTCCCGGGGGCTACTGTCACTGTTCTGGGAATGGGTGTCCCCAGACTTACCTGCCTGCGGCCCGCGGCGTGGCTGAGCCAGCAGGCCGTACGACCCATCTCCACCAACAAAGCACCCAAGACCCTCGCGAGGGCCAAGCCTCGCGAGGCGAACGACGCAAGACCTCCTCTGGAGTGGCCTAGCTAGGCAGGCTCACGAGGAGCGGAGATATCAAGGCGAGGAGAACCTCACAAGGCCCTCGTGATGTGAGCCATGACGATCAACACCAAGCGGGCGCCAGCGCGCGTAGCATCCTTGTTTCCTCTTTGGTGCAAGGGAGGCAAGCGCAGTCGCGAAGTACCGAGGCCTCGGGCAAAGGTTGCCATTTCGGTGCAACAAGACCAAGACCATGGACAGCAAGATGGAGGTCATCGTGGAGCCCAAGACAGGGTCACCACCAGAGCTTTGTGCAGGCGAAGACTACCTTTTGTCAGGATAGCTTGTACTAGCCGCCCCCCTCCAAATTAGCCCGCCATTGTTGGCTCCCTTCCCGCTTGATATTTGGGAAGAGGACAGGGCCTCTATAAATAGGACTAGCCACCACATTGGGAGGGGGGATCGGAGTAGAGAGAAGGGGGAGACACACAAGTTCATACGCACAAGAACACCTCAACCTCAGGAGATCGTTCTGCCCTTGTATTGTTCATCATCAGCCCAAGAGGCAATCCACCACCACCACTGTCACACCCTAGCTAGTTCATGCATTAGAGTGTTGCATCATGTCTACTCTTCCAGAAAACTGAAATGGGGATGACAGAACCCCCAGCACCCCCCGGAAACAACTAGGGTTTACTAAAATCTTTTTCAATGAACCTGAAATGCCCTTCTAAAAACCCACCCTTTTTGTTTTGGGGTTAGAACCTCAGACAAAATGGGTTCACCTTTTTCCAGGACACATAAGTTCATTGGATTAAATCATTACTATTTGCATTTGGGCAATTCAAATCCTATAAATATTTTGAAATGCCCAAATAATCCTGAAAGTATTTTTAGGCTGTTGAGAATATTCCCAAATGTGCCTCTGAATATTTTCAGGCTTTTCCTAAATGGAATATTATTTTTACTATTTAAAAACATAGAACAGGAATAAATAAAAATAAAAACAGAAAGCAGAGAGAGTAGAGGCTTACCTGGCGCCCACCTAGCAGGCCCACCTACCGGCCCAACCCAGCCACCGCTCCAGCGACCTGCTTGGCTTGGCCAGGCACGTAGGCAGGTGCTCGACGCCGGCACCAGCACACGCCACGCAGCTACCCGCCGCCTGCTTCCTCCCCTCGCCGTTCTGCTGCCCTGGTTCGGTCACCCACTTCTCCCCCGAGCTCGTAGACACGCTTCCTCCTCCAAAGCTCCTCTCCCTCGCTCTCCCGCACAAAGGCCGACACTGCCGCGCCCGCGCCACCGTGATAACCACGTCCGTCGTCGTCCCCATGCCACGTCACCGTGTCCGTTCGCTCTGCCGTCGTTGACTACGTCCAGCAGGCTGAGCCCCGAGCGCTCGCCCGCTCTGGAGTCGCCCCTGACCCCGTCTCCCCCAACTCCGGCCGCCGAGATCGCCATCGTCGCCCCACTCAGTTCCGGCCTTCCCCGAGCTCGCTTCGACGCTTGCTGCAACCGCCGTGAGCTCAGCTCCGTCCTCCCCCTCTCCGTTAACTCCCTCCTGGATCGTATGCACCGCACCACGTTCACCCGCACCTGCTGCCGTCGCGCTCATCGCCGACGTGACTCCGGCCACCCACCGACCAAACCACCATGACCAGCGCACTCACCGCACTCGTAGGAACCCGTAGCACCACTCCACGCACCTCGTCGTGCCCCGTAGCCTCGGGTTCGACCTCACCCGAGCTCCAGCAGCCGCACAGCTCGTCGCCGGCAACGTTTCCGGCCACCCAGCTCCACCCACTACCACCACTCGACGTGGCTCACTCCCCGCATCACGTAGATGTGCTTCGCCGTTGTTTTGGTCGCTGGAGCACAAAACCCGCACCGCTCCGCCGCGCACTACTAGGAAAAGGCCTACTAGTGGCGCACCAGTTTTGCCTACTAATGGCACACTACTGGTGCGCCACTAGTACCACGCAACTAGTATTTTTTTACTAATGGTGGGTGCACCATTAGTATACCAGATACTAATGGCGCGCCTATAGTGCGCCATTAGTATACCAGATACTAATGGCGCACTGTAACACCCCGGATGTCATTTACCCAATATGTACTCCAACTCTTGCCGTTTCCGGCCTTAAGTTATTTTATTTTCTCGGGTTCGGGTTTTTGTCTCCGTGTGTTGTTATTGTTGTCATGCATCTCATATCATGTCATCATGTGCATTGCATTTGCATACGTGTTCGTTTCATGCATTCGAGCTTTTTCCCCGTTGTCCGTTTTGCATTCCGGCGCTTCGTTCTCCTCCGGTGGTCATTTCTACCTTTCTTTCGTGTGTCGGTATTAAACATTTCTCGATTGGACTGAGACTTTCCAAGCGGCCTTGGTTTACTACCAGTAGACCGCCTGTCAAGTTTCATACCATTTGGACTTCGTTTGATACTCCAATGGTTGACCGAGGGACCGAAAAGGCCTCGTGTGTGTTGCAGCCCAACACCCCTCCAAGTTGGCCCAAAACCCACCTTAACCTTCTCCATCACCTAGAGCGTTCGATCACGATCGCGTGGCCGAAAACCGCACCTCATTTGGACACTCCTAGCTCCCTCTACCTCTATATATAGACCCCTCATTCCAAATCTCGGATCCCCTCCTCGAAACCCTAAAAATCTCAGCTCCGCCGCCATCGAACACGTCCGGCCGCAACCGGACGCGTCCGCCCACCGCCGCCGACCTATCGCCGCCTTCCACCTGGATCCCTGCCATCCGCCGCCACCGAAGCCCGCCGGGCCCGAGGCCGGCCCTCCCCGCGAGCCGCCCGGGCCAGAGGCGCCCTGCCCGCGCGCCTTCGTCCTCCTCCTCTGTGGCACCCGAGCCGCTGCCTTCCTCCGCCTAGATGCTGGCGAGCCACCGCATCCGGTCGCGGTCGACGCCCGCCGGTCGCCGCGTCGCCACCGGGCCGCCCCTCGCCGCCCCTCGCCGCGCCCAACCGCCGCCGTCTCTGCCCCGGCCTCCTCCTCCCTCCTTGGCGTACGCGCCGCCCCGGCAAGTCCGGTGCCGACCCAAGCCCTCCGGCGAACAGTGATCCTCCGACGAACCTCGTAAAGCGTGTGGATCTGGATCTGAGAAATATCTCGGGTTGACTTTCTCCCGAAACCCTAGTTCATATGCCCTTGTTCATCGCATCGTAACTTTGCATCCGTAACTCCATTTTGGGCATATATCATATCAAAATGTTCGTCTTCGAGAGTACATCATTTCATATCCTTGCATCATTTTCATTGGAGTTCATCTTGATATCCGAAATGTTGTTAGAAGAGTGCTACTTGAGATAATTGTCAGATCTGCTGCTTCATTTAGATATTTGTCATTTTTGCCATGATTAATGTCTGCATGACATGCCCATGAGCTCTACATATGTTTTGTTAAGGGTTTTGCCACCTTTCCAGAGGTGCAACCCATGTATTTTTGTGATGTGTGTGGTGACTAGCACAAGCTTGCAAAGTGAGGCATTTGTTAATGCTGATTTCAGGGACTTAGCATTTCCACTAAGTCCTTGAGCTGTTTATCTCATATGCCATATGTTCATGTTGGTTCCTAGTGATCTGTGCCTCTTTTGAGGATGATCAGTAAGGATGTTTTGTTAATCTTGTAGTGCTCTATCCATCCATGTCTTTGTTTGCAATTATGGAGCACCCTAGATTGAGTCAATCGAGCTCTACTTTTGCTATTTCGTGAATCTGGACAGATTGTCTACTTGTTAGCGATTTTGCCGAGGATGTTGTAGTCGATCCGTGCATGCTATGTTATTGTTCTTGCCATGTCTAGCTTGAATTTTGTGTACTCTTGATGGATGTATGCTTAGTTTGTCATGACTTGCTCTGTGGCGAGTGCATCGAGCTCGTAAACATGCCTACCTGATATCTGTTTCAGCATGCTCCAGTTTTCACCAAGTCTGAGAACTGATTATGTTTTTGCCATGTTCACATGCTTGCAATTGTATTTTCTGATCCCTATTGGCTCAAGGTCACTAAGGGACTTTTGTTAAGCTCTTTGAGTAGCTACATGCCATGCTTTACCTTGCCATGTTCAGGTCCTGTAGCATGTAGTTTTGTTGCTCCGAAGTGTGCTATCTGATCTGAAATTCCAGACAAGTGTTAATTTCACTAAGTCTGAAATCTGTTTGTCAAATGCATTTTTTCCATGCTTGTTTGAACCTGTTAATGGATGAATTGGCCATAGCTCAGTGCTAGACTTTTGTTAAGCTTCTTGAATGCATCCCTTCCATGTATTTTTATGCCCTGTTTGAGTGTTGTAGCATGTTCATCTTGTCGCATTTAGATGGCTACTTGCTGTAAATCGCAGAACGTGGCCATATTTGAATCGCTTGCATTTCCAAACCGTAGCTCCGATTCCGGCGTTCTTTATATCGTTTTCAAGCGATTTCATCTCATCATACCCTCGAAATCACTACTATCTTTGCTTTGCTAGATGCTCGCTCTTTTGCTATGCCAATGCTACGATGCCTACCACTTGCTTTCAAGCCTCCCAAATTGCCATGTCAAACCACTAACCCACCATGTCCTAGCAAACCGTTGTTTGGCTATGTTACCGCTTTGCTCAGCCCCTCTTATAGCGTTGCTAGTTGCAGGTGAAGATTGGAGTCCGTTCCTTGTTGGAACATTATTTACTTGTTGGGATATCATTATATTGCCATGTTATATTAATGCATCTATATACTTGGTAAAGGGTGGAAGGCTCGGCCTCTCGCCTAGTGTTTTGTTCCACTCTTGCCGCCCTAGTTTCCGTCATATCAGTGTTATGTTCCTGGATTTTTTCGTTCCTTACGCGGTTGGGTTATAATGGGAACCCCTTGATAGTTCGCCTTGATTAAAGCTTTTCCAGCAATGCCCATCCTTGGTTTTTCCATTTGCCACATAGCCTCTTTTTCCCTTGGGTTTCCGGAGCCCGAGGGTCATCTTATTTAACCCCCCCCCCCGGGCCAGTGCTCCTCTGAGTGTTGGTCCACCTGTCAGCTGTCGGTGGCCACCAGGGGCAACTCTGGGCTGGCCTACCCGTACCTAGGAAAATCTGAGTGTGCCCTGAGAAAGAGATATGTGCAGCTCCTATCGGGATTTGTCGGCACATCCGGGTGGTGTTGCTGGATTTGTTTTAACCTGTCGAAGTTTCTTTGAAGAACCAAGGTACCGAGTTTGATCGGAACGTCTCGGGAGGAGGTCTATTCCTTCGTTGACCGTGAGAGCTTGTCATGGGCTAAGTTGGGACTCCCCTGCAGGGATTTGAACTTTCGAAAGCCATGCCCGTGGTTATGGGCAAATGGGAATTTGTTAATGTCCGGTTGTAGATAACTTGAACCTTAACTTAATTAAAATGAATCAACAGTGTGAGTTACCGTGATGGTCTCTTCTCGGCGGAGTCCGGGAAGTGAACACGGTGTTGGAGTAATGCTTGCACAGGTTGTCCTCTAGTTACTCGTTCGCGCTTTGCCTCCTCTTCTCGCTCTCTTTTGCGAACAGGATAGCCACCATATATGCTAGTCGCTTGCTGCAGCTCCACATATTTACCTTGCCTTACCTATAAGCTTAAATAGTCTTGATCGCGAGGGTGCGAGATTGCTGAGTCCCTGTGGCTCACAAATTACTATTAAACCAGATACATGGCCTGATGATTCTGCTCCAGGTGACGCGCTTGAGCTCAAGTGGGAGTTCGACGAGGACTCTCAATGTTACTACATGTCTTTCCCTGATGATCAGTAGTGGTGCCCAGTTGGGGGTGATCGGGACCGTGTCGCATGTTGGGTTATCTTTTATTTTGGTGCCGTAGTCAGGCCATGAGTGTTTGGATGTTGTAATGCTATTTATGTACTTGATTGACGTGGCGAGCATAAGCCAACTATGTATCTCCCCTTTTATTATCTATATTACATGGGATGTTGTGATGATTGCCTAACTTGCAACATTGCTTTCAATGCGGTTATGTCTCTAAGTCGTGCCTCGACACGTGGGAGCTATAGCCGCATCGAGGGCGTTACAAGTTGGTAATCAGAGCCTTCCCCGACCTTAGGAGCCCCATTGCTTGATCGTTATTAGTGGTCAAGTTGTGTCCAGAAAAAATGTTTTGAGTCATTTAGGAATTATATATCGGAGAGTTTAGGATTTCTTTTGACTTCCCAGTCTCCTCATCGCTCTGGTAAGGCATCCTGACATAGAGTTTTGACTCTTCTCTTCTCAAATTTCACAAAAAAAAATTAGGATCACGCGGGTATCTTGGAATCGTTCCGATGGTTTTATGACGAGAACATTGTCTTGGTGCCTCCTATCAGGGGTTTGTGGAAGTGTCCCGGGGAGTTGAGCTCTGAGGTGTTGTCGTCATAATTTTAACATTGTAGTTCTGGAATACCTGAGTTTAGTACGCCGACATTGAAAATCTCTTTTATGCAGTTCGTTGGTGAGATAACCTCGACGCCACCCAGTACTGGGGCGGGAGTTCGAGAGTATCGCCATAACTTGTATAACGGATGCTTTTCGAAGGTTGAGGTAGATGGTTTCCGAAGTTTTTCTCGGTTATGTGTTGAAGGATGGATACAGCTAGATGTAGGATTTGCTAGATTTGGGTGAGATATTATGCTTACCCTGTATCCCCAACACCTGATTGCATAACCGGAAAGGTTCGGGAGTTTCGTAGGTGGGAATTCTCGTAGCTCTAGTTCTTCTTCCACGGATATTTGGTTTGAGATTGGGATTTCTTACCGAGTATTCGTTCTTGATCCGTACCTTGTTGATTTATTTCTCTACCTAAATTCTAAGTGGCTTCTCAATTTATGGATATGTGACCATTTCAAGAGGAATGCATTCATTCATTTTGTTCGGATGTGAAGACTTTATGTTGCAATTTTCATTCCGTTGGATCCAGCTTCAATATTTATCTGTCAATGTGCTAACGGTGGTCAACCTCTTCAGGATGGCTCCCGCTAAGAGCACCAATCAGAATCAGAATCAAGATCCGCCACCACCTCCACCTCCTCCAGAGGCATGGCAAGCTGTGATGGCCGCAACCAATGGAAACACACAGTTAATCATGCAAATTCTTCAAGAGCGCAATCAAGTGAACCAAGGGAACCAAGGCAACAATCAGAATCACTTTGCTACACTCAACCAGTTCCTTCCTAATGGGCCAAAAACTTTCAGCAATTGTGTTGAGGCAATTGATGCTAACGATTGGCTCGTGGATCTGTGCAAGCATTTCGAGTGCAGTAACGTCAGGCCTGAGGACTTCGTCAAGTTCGCTTCCTTCCAACTCAAAGATCAAGCTGCAGAATGGTTCCAGCAGTACAAGGATTCCAGAGGAGGACGTGTGATCACTTGGGATAAATTCCGTCAAGACTTAAAAGCTCATCATATCCCTCAAAGCGTGGTTGAAAGCAAGTGTGAGGAATTACGCAACCTGAAGCAAGGCTCTTTGTCTGTCTATGACTACAACAAGTTGTTTCAGAAGCTCGCCCGCTTTGCCAAGCAGGACGTCCCTTATGAGAAGAGTATGATATACCAGTTCAGGGGTGGTCTCAGAGAAGAAATCCAGCTAGCTCTTGTTCTCTTTGAGCCCTTGAGGTACGATGAGTTCTACAACATGGCACTGAAGCAAGAGGCCGCTCAACAGAGGTGTGATGCTTCCAAGAAGCGAGTCAGAGATGCTACTCCTTCTTCCTCTACTCAAGTGGCCAAGCAGCAGAAGTATTGGCTTCCTCCTCCTCCATTCCGTCAGTCGTATCAGCAGAAGAGCAAAGGTGGCAGTGGATCTTCCCACCCACCCAACCCTGGCTTTCAGAACAAGACTTCGTCTCAAGCTCCAAGATCGAGTGCCCCGTATCACCGTCCGCTTTCAGAGGTCACATGCAACAAGTGCCAACAGAAGGGTCACTATGCCAACAAATGCTTCAATCAGAGGCGTCTTCCTCCTCCTCCTCCTGTGAGATCGGCAAGTACAGCTGTGGTCAAGCATAACCCCAAGCACGCCAAGGTCAAGTTGATGAACACAGCTCAGGCAGAGGATTCGTCAGATGTCATCATGGGTAACCTTCATGTTAACGATATTCCCGCAAGAGTTCTTTTTGACACTGGTGCATCGCATTGTTTCATCTCGAGATCGTTTACATCTAGGCATGAATTGGTTTCGCAAGTTTTGCCTAGTCCGTTAGAAGTTGTCTCTCCCGGTAAGCGCATGCATGCTAACTCCATCGTTCCGGATGTTACTATCACCTTGGGTGACTACAAGTTTCTGGCTTCTCCAACGGTTCTTGGTGACTCGGATATTGATCTTATTCTCGGAATGGATTGGTTTTCTAAGCACAAGGCTCAGCTTGATTGTGCAGCCAGGCAGATTCAATTGACTCATTCGTCTGAGGATGTAATTGTCTTTGCAGCTCGTGATGATACCATCCGTCTATTTTCTCTCAATGAGAAGGGTGAACTGGATGCTATCTCACAAATTCAAGTCATTTGCGAATATCAAGACGTCTTTCCAGAAGAGCTTCCAGGAATGCCTCCGCACCGGCCAGTTGAATTCGTCATCGATCTTGACCATGGCACGGAACCAGTGTGCAAGCGTCCTTACAAGCTCGGACCTGAAGAGTTGAAGGAGCTGAAGAAGCAACTCGATATTCAAGAGAGAATGGGTCTCATCCGGCCTAGTTCTTCTCCGTGGGGTTGTGGTGTTATTTTTGTGAAGAAGAAGGATGGAACGGACCGACTTTGTGTTGATTACCGTCCATTGAACAAGAAGACCATCAAGAACAAATACCCACTTCCCAACATCAACGAGCTGTTCGAACAACTCAAAGGTGCCCAAGTATTCTCCAAGCTTGATCTCCATATGGGTTATCATCATATTCGAATCCGTGAGCAAGATATTCCCAAGACGGCTTTCAGGACAAGCTATGGTTCATATGAATACACTGTCATGTCTTTTGGCCTAGTCAACGCTCCTCTGACGTTCTCTCGCATGATGAACTTCATCTTCAATGCCTACACCAATGACTTCGTTCTGGTCTATCTCGATGACATTCTGGTTTTCTCGAAGAACAAGGAAGATCATGCCAAGCACTTGCGTTTGGTACTCAATAAGCTGAGGGAACACCAGTTCTACGCCAAGTTCTCCAAGTGCGAATTTTGGCTCGATGAGGTTCTTTATCTTGGTCATATCATCTCTGCCAAGGGCATTGCAGTGAATCCTGAGAAGGTGTCTGCAATTGTGAATTGGGAACCTCCTCAGAACGTGAAGCAACTCCGTAGCTTCCTCGGTCTCACAAGCTACTGTTGAAGATTCATTGAAAACTTTTCTAAGATCGCGAAGCCTCTCTCAAAGCTTCTCCAGAAGCACGTCAAGTACGTTTGCTCTCTGGAGTGTGACATTGCTTTCATAACTTTGAAAGAGAAATTGGTCACTGCTCCAGTTCTGACTCCGCCTGATGAATCCAAGCCATACGAAGTCTTTTGTGATGCCTCTCTCCAAGGTCTTGGCGCAGTGTTGATGCATGAGAAGCAAGTTGTTGCTTATACCTCTCGCCAGTTGAAGCCCAATGAGAAGAACTACCCCACTCATGATCTCGAATTGGCGGCAGTTGTGCATGCTCTTTTGACTTGGAGACATCTCTTATTGGGGAGAAAAGTGGACATTTTCACTGATCACAAGAGTCTCAAGTACATCTTCACTAAGCCTAATCTCAACCTCAGGCAAACTCGATGGGTCGAAATGATTCAAGAGTATAATCCGAGTATCGAGTATACTCCAGGCAAGGCCAATGTGATTGCTGACGCATTGAGCAGGAAGGCTTATTGCAATAGTCTGATTCTCAAGCCTTATCAACCCGAGCTTTGTGAAGCTTTCTGCAAACTTAATCTGCAAGTTATTCCTCAAGGTTTCCTCGCCAACCTTCAAGTCTCTCCTACATTGGAAGACCAGATTCGCCAAGCTCGGCTTCTTGATGCTATGGTGAAGAAGGTGAAGATTGGGATTGCCAAGAGTCAACCCAAGTACAAGTGCTACCGCCTTGATGACAAGGATACTCTCTTCTTCGAGGATCGTATTGTTGTACCCAAAGGTGACCTTCGTAAAGTGATCATGAACGAGGCTCACAATTCTCTCCTCTCCATCCACCCTGGGAGCACGAAGATGTATCAGGACCTCAAGAAGGCTTATTGGTGGACTCGAATGAAGCGCGAGATTGCTCAATTCGTGAATGAATGTGATGTCTGCAGAAGAGTGAAGGCAGAACACCAAAGGCCAGCTGGTCTCCTCCAACCTCTTGCCATTCCAAAATGGAAGTTTGACCACATTGAGATGGACTTCGTGACTAGGTTTCCAAAGTCCAAGCGTGGCAATGATGCTATATTCATTGTCATCGACAAACTCACTAAAGTGGCTCACTTTCTGCCTATCAAAGAGTCAATCACTGCAGCTCAATTGGCGGAACTCTATACCTCTCGAATTGTCTCTCTGCACGTTATTCCTCAAGTGATCTCTTCAGACCGTGGCAGCATCTTTACCTCCAAGTTTTGGGATTCTTTTCAGAAGGCCATGGGCACCAACATCCGCTTCAGCACAACTTTCCATCCTCAAACTAGAGGTCAAGTCGAGCGTGTCAATCAGATTCTTGAAGATATGCTCAGGGCTTGTGTGATCTCCTTCGGCATTAAGTGGGAGGATTGTCTTCCATATGCTGAATTCTCCTACAACAACAGTTTTCAAGCAAGTTCGGGCAAGGCCCCCTTTGAAATTCTGTGTGGCAGGAAGTGTCGTACCCCTCTCAACTGGTCCAAAACCGGCGAACGTCAACTTCTCGGAAATGACTTAATCACAGAGGAAGAGGAAATGTGTAAAGTCATTCGAGATAACCTCAAAGCAGCCTTATCCCGCCAGAAGAGCTACTATGATAGTAAGCACCGTGATTTGGCTTTCGAGATCGGAGATCATGTTTACCTCCGCGTCTCTCCTATGAAAGGTACTCGTCGCTTCGGTATCAAAGGGAAGCTTGCCCCTAGATACGTGGGACCTTTCAGGATAGTCAGCAAGAGAGGCGATCTCGCCTATCAACTCGAGCTTCCTTCAAACTTTGCAAATGTTCATGATGTGTTCCATGTCTCTCAGCTCCGAAAGTGCTTCAAGACTCCTAACCACACCGTCAACTTCGAGGACATTGAGCTCCAAGAAGATCTCTCTTATGGTGAGCACCCAGTTGCTATTCTTGAAGAGACTGAATGCAAGACTTGCAACAAGTCAATCAAATTCCTCAAAGTCAAGTGGTCACACCATTCCGACCGTGAAGCTACCTGGGAACGCGAGGATCACCTCTGCTCTGAGTACCCGGCATTCTTTCAGTCCTAGATCTCGCGATGAGATCCTTTCGTAGTGGTGGAGTGTTGTAACACCCCGAATGTGATTTACCCAATATGTACTCCAACTCTTGCAGTTTCCGGCCTTAAGTTATTTTATTTTCTTGGGTTCGGGTTTTTGTCTCCGTGTGTTGTTATCGTTGTCATGCATCTCATATCATGTCATCATGTGCATTGCATTTGCATACGTGTTCGTCTCATGCATTCGAGCTTTTTCCCCGTCGTCCGTTTTGCATTCCGGCACTTCGTTCTCCTCCGGTGGTCATTTCTACCTTTCTTTCGTGTGTGGGGATTAAACATTTCCGGATTGGACCGAGACTTGCCAAGCGGCCTTGGTTTACTACCGGTAAACCGCATGTCAAGTTTCGTACCATTTGGACTTCGTTTGATACTCCAACGGTTGACCAAGGGACCGAAAAGCCCTCATGTGTGTTGCAGCCCAACACCTCTCCAAGTTGGCCCAAAACCTACCTAAACCTTCTCCATCACCTAGAGCGTTCGATCACGATCGCGTGGCCAAAAACCGCACCTCATTTGGACACTCCTAGCTCCCTCTACCTCTATATATAGACCCCTCATTCCAAATCTCGGATCCCCTCCTCAAAACCCTAAAAATCTCAGCTCCGCCGCCATCGGACACATCCGGTCGCAACCGGACGCGTCCGCCCGCCACCGCCGACCTATCGCCGCCTGCCACGTGGCTCCCCGCCATCCGCCGCCGCAGAAGCCCGCCGGGCCCGATGCCGGGCCTCCTCGCGAGCCGCCCGGGCCATAGGCGCCCTGCCCGCGCGCCTTCGTCCTCCTCCTCCGCGGCGCCCGAGCCGCCGCCTTCCTCTGCCTCAACGCCAGCGAGCCGCCGCATCCGGTCGTCGTCGACACCCGCCGGTCGCCGCGCCGCCACCGGGCCGCCCCTCACCGCCCCTCGGCGCGCCCGACCGCCGCCGTCTCCGCCCCGGCCTCCTCCTCCCTCCTCGGCGTATGCACCGCCCCGGCAAGTCCGACACCGACCCGAGCCCTCCGGCGAACAGTGATCCTCCAACGAACCTCGTAAAGCGTGTGGATCTGGATCTGAGAAATATCTCGGGTTGACTTTCTCCCGAAACTCTAGTTCATATGCCCTTGTTCATCGCATCGTAACTTTGCATCCGTAACTCCTTTTTGGGCATATAGCATATCAAAATGTTCGTCTCCGAGAGTATATCATTTCATATCATTGCATCATTTTCATTTGAGTTCATCTTGATGCCCGAAATGCTATTAGAAGAGTGCTACATGAGATAATTGTCAGATCTGCTGCTTCATTTAGATATTTGTCATTTTTGCCATGATTAATGTGTGCATGATATGCCATGAGCTCTACATATGTTCTGTTAAGGGTTTTGCCATCTTTCCAGAGGTGCAACCCATGTATTTTTGTGATGTGTGTGGTGACTAGCACAAGCTTGCAAAGTGAGGCATTTGTTAATGCTGATTTCAGGGACTTAGCATTTGCACTAAGTCCTTGAGCTGTTTATCTCATATGGCCATATGTTCATGTTGTTTCCTAGTGATCCGTGCCTCTTTTGAGGATGATCAGTAAGGATGTTTTGTTAAATTTGTAGTGCTCTATCCATCCATGTCTTTGTTTGCAATTATGGAGCAACCTAGCTTGAGTCAATCGAGCTCTACTTTTGCTATTTCGTGAATCCGGGCAGATTGTCTACTTGTTAGCAATTTTGCCGGGGATGTTGTAGTTGATCCGTGCATGCTATGTTATTGTTCTTGCCATGTCTAGCTTGCATTTTGTGTATTCTTGATGGATGTATGCTTAGTTTGTCATGACTTACTCTGTGGTGAGTGAATCGAGCTAGTAAACATGCCTACTTGATATCTGTTTCAGCATGCTCCAGTTTTCACTAAGTCTGAGAACTGATTATGTTTTTGCCATGTTCACATGCTTGCAATTATATTTTCTGATCCCTTTTGGCTCAAGGTCACTAAGGGACTTTTGTTAAGCTCTTTGAGTAGCTCCATGACATGCTTTACCTTGCCATGTTCAGGTCTTGTAGCACGTAGTTTTGTTGCTCCAAAGTGTGCTATTTGATCTGAAATTCCAGACAAGTGTTAATTTCACTAAGTCTGAAATCTGTTTGTCAAATGCATTTTTTTGCCATGCTTGTTTGAACCTGTTAATGGATTAATTGGCCGTAGCGCAGTGCTAGACTTTTGTTAAACTTCTTGAATGAATCCCTGCCATGTATTTTGATGCCATGTTTGAGTGTTGTAGCATGTTCATCTTGTTGCATTTAGATGGCTACTTGCTGTAAATCACAGAACATGGCCATATTTGAATCGCTTGCCATTTCCAAACCGTAGCTCCGATTCCGGCGTTATTTATATCGTTTTCAAGCGATTTCATCTCATCTTTCCAGTGGAACACTTGGATTTCCATGTTGACGCCAGGTTCATGCATTACTTGTCAAATCTTGCATATGCATCACATATTGCATCCCGCATAGCATACCATGTTTGCATCATATTGCTTGAGCTTTGCACGTCGTTGATTGTGTCCTTGTTGCTTGTTTGTCTTGTTTGGGCAGATCCAGGAGGCAAGTTCGCTAATGAGGAGCCCATTGAGTTTGCTTTCGAGGATCCAGTCAACTCTGACAACTTTGCAGGCAAGATGATCATACCCTCGAAATCACTACTATCTTTGCTTTGCTAGATGCTCGCTCTTTTGCTATGCCAATGCTACGATGCCTACCACTTGCTTTCAAGCCTCCCAAATTTCCATGTCAAACCTCTAACCCACCATGTCCTAGCAAACCATTGTTTGGCTATGTTACCGCTTTGCTCAGCCCCTGTTATGGCGTTGCTAGTTGCAGGTGAAGATTGGAGTTTGTTCCTTGTTGGAACATTATTTACTTGTTGGGATATCATTATATTGCCATGTTATCTTAATGCATCTATATACTTGGTAAAGGGTGGAAGGCTCGGCCTCTCGCCTAGTGTTTTGTTCTACTCTTGCCGCCCTAGTTTCCGTCATATCGGTGTTATGTTCCCGCATTTTTGCGTTCCTTACGCGGTTGGGTTATAATGGGAACCCCTTGATAGTTCGCCTTGATTAAAGCTTTCCCAGCAATGCCCAACCTTGGTTTTACCATTTGCCATCTAGCCTCTTTTTCCCTTGGGTTTCAGGAGCCCGAGGGTCATCTTATTTAACCCCCCCGGGCCAGTGCTCCTCTGAGTGTTGGTCCACCTGTCAGCTGCCGGTGGCCACCAGGGGCAACTCTGGGCTGGCCTACCCGTACCTAGGACAATCTGAGTGTGCCCTGAGAAAGAGATATGTGCAGCTCCTATCGGGATTTGTCGGCACATTCGGGCGGTGTTGCTGGATTTGTTTTAACCTGTCGAAGTATCTTTGAAGAACCGAGGTACCGAGTCTGATCGGAACGTCTCGGGAGGAGGTCTATTCCTTCGTTGACCGTGAGAGCTTGTCATGGGCTAAGTTGGGACTCCCCTACAGGGATTTGAACTTTCGAAAGCCGTGCCCGCGGTTATGGGCAGATGCAAATTTGTTAATGTCCGGTTGTAGATAACTTGAACCTTAACTTAATTAAAATGAATCAACAGAGTGAGTTACCATGATGGTCTCTTCTCGGCGGAGTCCGCGAAGTGAACATGGTGTTGGAGTAATGCTTGCGCAGGTTGTCCTCTAGTTACTCGTTCGCGCTTTGCCTCCTCTTCTCGCTCTCTTTTGCGAA
The DNA here is from genome assembly GCF_018294505.1 of Triticum aestivum. Lineage (NCBI taxonomy): Eukaryota > Viridiplantae > Streptophyta > Magnoliopsida > Poales > Poaceae > Triticum > Triticum aestivum. Next base: position 345,439,125 of record NC_057809.1, on the reverse strand, counting down.
CAGGATAGCCACCATATATGCTAGTCGCTTGCTGCAGCTCCACATATTTACCTTGCCTTACCTATAAGCTTAAATAGTCTTGATCCCGAGGGTGCGAGATTGCTGAGTCCCTGTGGCTCACAAATTACTATTAGACCAGATGCAGGGCCTGATGATTCCGCTCCAGGTGACGCGCTTGAGCTCAAGTGGGAGTTCGACGAGGACTCTCAACATTACTATGTGTCTTTCCCTGATGATCAGTAGTGGTGCCCAGTTGGGGGTGATCGAGACCGTGTCGCATGTTGGGTTATCTTTTATTTTGGCGCCGTAGTCGGGCCATGAGTGTTTGGATGTTGTAATGCTATTTATGTACTTGATTGACGTGGCGAGTGTAAGCCAACTATGTATCTCCCCTTTTATTATCTATATTACATGGGATGTTGTGATGATTGCCTAACTTGCGACATTGCTTTCAATGCGGTTATGTCTCTAAGTCGTGCCTCGACACGTGGGAGCTATAGCCGCATCGAGGGCGGTACACGCACATGTAGTGCGCCATTAGTATGCCTAGAGGTGCGCCATTACTATCTGACTTAGTAATGGCGCACCACATAGAAGTGCGCCATTAGTAATAAAATTTTTCAAATATTTTTTCAAAAAAAAAATTATTTTTAAAAAAAAATTCAAGTCAAGCAGGCCGAGCCCCGAGCGCTCGCCCGCTCTGGAGTCGCCCCTGACCCCGTCTCCCCCAACTCCGGCCGCCGAGATCGCCATCGTCGCCCCACTCAGTTCCGGCCTTCCCAGAGCCTGCTTCGACGCTTGCTGCAACCGCCATGAGCTCAGATCCGTCCTCCCCCTCTCCGTTAACTCCCTCATGCATCATATGCACCGCACCACGTTCACCCGCACCTGCTGCCACCGCGCTCGTCGCCGACGTGACTCCGGCCACCCACCGGCCAAACCACCATGGGCAACGCACTCACCGCACTCGTAGGAACCCGTAGCACCACTCCACGCGCCTCCCTGTGCCCCGTAGCCTCTGGTTCGACCTCACCCGAGCTCCAGCAGCCGCACAGCTCGTCGCCGGCGACGTTTCCGGCCACCCCAGCTCCACCCACTACCACCACTCGACGCGGCTCACTCCCCGCATCACGTAGATGTGCTTCATCGTTATTTTGGTCGCTGGAGTACAAAACCTGCACTGCTCCGCCGCACACTACTAGGAAAAGGCCTACTAGTGGCGCACCAGTTTTGCCTACTAATGGCGCACTACTGGTGCGCCACTATAGTGCGCCATTAGTATGCCTAGAGGTGCGCCATTACTATCTGACTTAGTAATGGCGCACCACATAGAAGTGCGCCATTAGTAATAATTTTTTTTCAAATATTTTTTTTTGAAAAAAATTTAATTTTTTATAAAAAAAAATTCAAGTCAAATCGCACTCCGTGGTCAAACTTCCCAAAAGGTCACCCATCCTCACACTACTCCAGCCCAAGCACGCTTAACTTTAGAGTTCTATCCAACCCCAGCACCAACTCACTTCACAGGCACTTGTTGATATATCTAGCATATCAATCCTATTAAACATTGTTGATGTTTAGGACTTTGTTCTTGTTCATGACTGTGATAAATTTTTGAAAAAATATTTCAAACTTCCGTTCATATTACGTATCATATTTTGAAAAAAAAATCCCAAAAAAATCGAAACTAATTTTTTTTCTGTTACTAGTGGCGCACCTAGCATACGGTGCGCCACTAGTAAGTTTGAAATTTTTTGAATTTTTTTGCCTCCAGATCTTAAAAGCCCCATAACTTTTTTTCTGTTAGGTTTTCGAGGTTAAATTCGGATGTAACTTTTTGAGTAGATGATTTTTTATATAGAAAACTTTTTAATCCGAGTTCATATGCAAAAGTTATGCCCCTTTTATAAATTCTAGAGAGATTTTGCAAATAAAGTCGAAATTCATATTTGTAAATTTTTCCAACAACTAGACCACATATCACATGGGAAACTTATTTTCTTTAAATTTTTTGACATTTTCATCATTTTCTTTTATTTTTTTAAAACTGAAAAGGCGGTCCACCGGGGGGGTGCATGCGAGGGAATTTTTGGGCCAAGTAAGTAATGGCGCACCGTGGAAGTGGTGCGCCATTACTAGTTGAACTAGTAATGGCGCACCACTCCCACGGTGCGCCATTATTAGTTTTCAAAAAATATTAAAAAAATTGAAAAAAATTACTAGTGGCGCACCGTTGATGTGGTGTGCCATTACTAGTTAAACTAGTAATGGCGCACTATCCCCTGGTGCGCCATTACTAGTTTTGACAAAAAATAATAAAAAAATTGAAAAAAATTGAATTTTTTTACTAATGGCGCACCGTGGATGTGGTGCGTCATTACAAGTTTAACTAGTAATGGCGCACTATCCCCTGGTGTGCCATTACTAATTTTGAAAAAAAAATAAAAAAATCTTTTTACTAATGGCGCACCGTGGATGTGGTGCGCCATTAGTATTTGGACACTAACGGCCCACCAACACATGGTGCGCCATTAGTATATAGTAGTGGCGCACCACATGTCTGGTGCGCCATCAGTGTCAATTTCATCTATAGCCCTTTTCCTAGTAGAGGCGTCTGGCCTCGCCACCGGCTAAACGCCGGCGAGTTTGACCCTGGTTGACCCATTGTGGGCCTAGGTTGACTTCCCCCTCAGTCTATGACAAGTGGGACCGCCCTGCTAATTAACTTAGATTAGCACTAACTAAATTTAGTTAGTTAATTAACTACTGACATGCGGGTCCCACTGGTCACGTTTGACCTGGACCGGCCCCATTGACCACTGACGTCACCCTGACGCAATAATTCAATTACTGGAATTATTCTTATACAGGAAATTCCAAAAAAGATTACAAACTTCAAAAATTCATAACTTTTAATCTGTAACTCCAAATGCAAAGATTTATATATGAAATTTGATCAGAAAAATTCAATCTTTCCATCTGTAATGGTTTCATGCATGACAAAACACTTTAACCTTGCTGTTTAGGTGAAACAAGCTAATGCATTTATATGGCTTAAGAACATAAGCTTTCATTTGAATCCTTGATTCAAATAGACTCAAACCAGCGTGTTTCACAATGCATTAGGCATGACACCTCATATTACCATGTCATAGCATGCATCATATTGTTGCACATTGCCATGTGATGATTGTGTTCTGTGATTTCTTTCGTGGTAGGTTCTGCCTCCGAGGATATTTTTGAGTATACAACTGAAGGGCAGTACCCTACTACTTCTCCATCAGGCAAACAGCCCCATTGATCATATCGATACAATCCCATGTTCTTCCTCCTGCTCTCATTTACTGGATTAAGACAACAACGTTTCAAACTGTTGTGTGCTGCGGTAGTTGAACCCTTATCCTCTGCATGACCTATCATTGCCACAGTAACTAGATGAAACCCACTAGCATGTGTAGGAGTTGATTGAGCTATGTATGTGTTTCCTACCTTCCTATGCCTGCTATGCTTAGAGTTGTGTCAGGTCTGGTTCATCTGGGTGATGGGCTAGAGTGAAATGATTACGTCGGTAATGTGAGGGATGTATTGAACATGATTTGGTAAAGGTATTGATGAGAGGCCAGGTAGGAGTACATTTTGGGTTTTTTCATTCAGGTCGTCCTTAAGAACTGAGATCTCTATGTGTGATTCAAGAATCAGTTACTACCATACGTTGGGCCCGAAACCAATGGACCCTCTCGGCTTCTTAAGCACCCTAGTACTCTGTCCAGGAGTTGCAACTAGTTTCTGGTGTTTGTAGGTTATGTGTTAGCGGCCGTGCGTAGCGCTGACCCTAGGGGTGGGCTATGATGCGGTAGATACACCGTGTCACGGTGTACCGAGTCACCCGTTTGGTGTCTCGGCAACCCTGTTCACATCATTCGGGGCCGTATGTGGAAACATCGGCCGGACTCCCTATGGATGCAACCTGGATAGCTGATAAACCTGGACTAGAGACTTAAGTGTTTAGGTAGGCCGTGGCCGAAACCCTCGTTGGGCTTCCGCTTGAAGGTTGTCGAGTACATGTCGTGTAAACAACGGTAAGTGGTGAGAGCGTGTGTGAAGAAGTACACCCCTGCAGGGTTAACACCATCTATTCGAATAGCCGCGTCCACGGTAAAGGACTACTTGGTTGCCTATACAGTTCATAGACAAGTTAAGGGTTACTACTAAAAGACTCAAGATAAGTGTGAGTGTCGCGGATGGCCCTCTCGTAGGATGACGAGGGAGGATCCACAATGGAGTATTGTGTTGGTGATTAGTGGACTCGTGTGCGAAAACTATTTTACTAGTGGTGTCTCGTAGGATAGCTTAGCCAAGAGTCAAAGCTGGCTTGCTGCAATAACTCCACCACCTTCTTGAGAATGAGCATGTATAGTAGGATCTGTTGTAAGACTTGCTGAGTACCTTTGTACTCATGTTGCTTTAATTACTGTTTTTACACGACAACACCGCCCCCTCCGACGGGTTTTACGTAGACCTCGACGTCGATGAGTGACTTGCCACCTAGGTGGTGATTCTGGCCATGGAGGGCCCTATGTAGATAGACAGGCTTCGTCAAGCCTTCTTTCTTTCTAGTGTCTGTACTCAGACTTATTTGCTTCCGCATGTGCTTGTATGCTTGTATGATTTGAGTGTCGGGTCATGTGACGCCTACCTGTATGAACATGTTATGTATGGCTCTCCGGAGCCTTTAAATAACGTACTTGAGTTGTAGAGTTTTGTTGTGATGCCATGTTGTATTTACACATATCAAGCATATTGTGTGTATGATTGAAATGCTTGGTATGTGTGGAATCCGACAATCTAGTTGTTTATCCTTGGCAGCCTCTCTTATGGGGAAATGTAGTCTAGTGCCTCCTTGAGCCATAGTAGTCCGCTACTGCCCGGTTCACCGGAGTCCTGCTAGCCCAGCTCTACTGCTAAGGACACTTGACTGGCCGGCATGTGTTTCACTTCGTTCCTATGTCTGTCCCTTCAGGGAAATGTCACGCGGTGACATCCGAAGTCCTACCTAGCCTGCTACAGCCCAGGTTCTCCGGAGTCCTGTTAGCCTAGTGCTACAGCCCGGATTGACACGCTCTTGACCGACATGCTCGATGTGATTCATGTATGCCTGTACCCATAGGCTTGTGCCGCTTTGGGTTCACAACTAGCCATGTCGGCCCGGGTTCTCTGTCATATGGATGCTAGGGACACTATCATATACGTGAGCCAAAAGGCGCAAACGGTCCCGGGCCATGGTAAGGCGACACCCGTGGGAATACCGTGCGTGAGGCCGCAAAGTGATATGCGGTGTTACCGGCTAGATCGATGTGACTTGGAATCGGGGTCCTGACAGCGTTGGCATCAGAGCCGGACTGCCTGTAGGTTCGTTGAGCCAAACTGGTCGATGTCGAGTCTAGAAATGTTTTAGTTATATGTAGGGGAATTGATTGTGGGAGGGAACGTAAGGCTCTTTTACTCCTTTACCTTATGACCTCTGATCAGAGTCATTCTCTTCTCATTCCACGTGGGTTAAGGACTAGGCTCTCTTCTCTCTATCAGGTTCACGTGTTACTAATCCGTAGTAGCTTATAGGATTGTTGTTACAAGCCTCAGTATAGTTGCTACTACTTTTAGTATGTTGTCAGTTGAACCAGAACCTTGATATGATGTTGTTGAGTGGTTTTGCAAAATGTTGTGAATGTATCAAATCTTTTTCTCAGCATTTACAGCCGTCATGCTGTCCGATTTCTCCTAGAATATTCTAAAGCCTTTGCATTATTCTGTGCTTTCAGATGGCCACCCGTTCCCAGAACCAAGTGGTTCGTCTGACTCGGTGCCTCAATGTACCCGGTCACACGGCCATGTTGGTTCAAGTGATGGTCGAGACAGGCTATCGATGGTATCCTGAATATACCGTCGAAGAGCAGTTCCGAGACTTCAACCAGAGCCACTACCTTTGTACCTTCAGGATATATCCATCTTATCCAGGAGCCACTGAACCCCTCCATCTTATCCGTGGAGGACGCAGCCTACTCAATGATGACTATCATTCGAGCCAGGACTGCCTTGCTCCAGAACACCAATTTTCGCTACATGCCAGCCTCACTCTCTGGAGCACAGGGGTACTATCAGGCTTTGTACTATGACTCTACACATGAGGAGTCACTACTCCGCACCACTTCCGAGATGCTCGAGGACAAGGACCGCGAAAATCGGTCCTTGCGTATGGAGCTCTTCAACTCTCGTTCTGATCACTGGGCCACTTTGACTCGCTTTGCACCTGCTGTGCAGGCGGGATACATGGACATGAGGGACCTGTACCCCGTGCAGTCTGGATTGCCAGATTGTTTGGACTGGCGCGATGTAGGAGGCATCACCCCTCCTCGTGGTCCCCGTCTGCCACCGTTTGTGGGGCCAAGGCCACATCCGAGTCCCTATGGCCCGCAAGCTCCGCAGGACCGTCTATTCCCAGATGATCATGTTCCGCTTCCAGGTTTTGGCAGTGACTTTTACGAGGATTACTACGGAGCTGTCTGAGCTAGTAGTTGTTTCACTAGTACTGTAATAGTTGTATTCTCCATAGTCTTGCGTGACCCGTGGGATATGACTTAGTGTGTATCACGTTCCGGAGGTGTAGGAAAATAATGTATAGGAGTTCGGAATGCCTCCGATGAGATGTAACATCTTTCACCGTAGTTTTACTCTAGCCTGGGCTTGTACTAAACTATGTACGGTGTGTATGACCGATGGTATATATATATATATGGCAGTTTCTATATTAGCATGTCGTACAGTGAACATCTCAGCATTCCATGTTATCCATTACATTCTGCACTTCCTTTCCAAGATTGTGCCATCCTTGTCTAAACCATTGTCTTGTTTTTCCTAGGATGGTCACCACCCGCAGCAACCGTGCTGCCCCAGGGCAGGGGGAAGCCAGTGCAGCTACAGATGAGAATCTGCCTCACCCGCCTTCTCTGGCCGAAGTTATGCTGGAGGCAGAAACAAACAAGTGTGAGACTAACCACTTGCTGGAGCGGATTGAGAAGAACACTCCACGTCATCAGTGAAATGACTTGGTGTCAAGCAATGACTTTATCAAGTTGTACCCACCCAAGTTTAATCATTCCGTCGAGCCCCTCGACGCGGATGACTGGCTTCGCAGCATCACCCACAAGCTACGTTCTGCCAATGTGGCCAAAGCTAATAAGGTGACCTATGCTGCCTATCACCTCGAAGGCCCTGCTAGCCTTTGGTGGGAAAACTCTGAGGCTATGCGCCCTGTCGGCCAAATCACTACTTGGGCTGAATCCAGTGAGGCTTTCCATGAGCATCACATCCCGGAAGGTCTCATGGATTGTAAGAGGGAAGAGTTCTACAATTTCACCCAAGGCAGACTGACCGTGGATGCATATAGTCGTGAGTTTGGAAATCTAGCACGTTATGCTCCTGAAGAGGTATCCACCGATGCTAAGAAGCAGGAAAGGTTCCACAATGGACTTAGCCCCGAGCTTCGCCGCGATCTTTGTCTGTACAAGTGCACCTCCTTCCAGAAGTTGGTCAATAAGGCCATCAGTGATGAGACAGGCCAGACTGACTATGATGCTTCACGCAAGCACTCTCGTGATTTTGGTTCTTCATCCGGCTCTAGATCTCAGAAGCGTCGGGTGTGGATTCCAAGCACGGCGCTGCCACCCAGGTTCACCCCGAGGCCATCCTTTGAGGCGCCTCGCCCCAACCAGCAGTTTGCACCGCCTAAGCCCTGTGGTGGCCCCGCTGCTAATGCTGCTCCACGCCCCAATGTTGTGACATGTTTCAAGTGTGTAGAGCCGGGTCACTACAGTCGAGAGTGCCCCTAGAACAGCAACCCCAACCAGTCTCGAAAGTCCGTTGGCCGTGGTAAGCCGGTGGGAAAGACGTTCTACGCTAAGCCAGCCACCACTACATGTGGCCATGTCAACTATGCCTCAGCTGAGGAGGCTCATGATGATCCTAACGTTGTCCTTGGTACGCTCCTTGTTAATTGCCGTCCGACATCTGTTCTTTTTGATACTGGAGCATCTCATTCATTCATATCTGAGAGCTATGCTCGATTGCATAACACGACATTCTATGACATGCCCACTTCCATGGTAATTCAAACTCCGAGTTCCAAATGGAAAACTTCTAGAGTAAGCCATGGGAATGAAATTCTTGTCGATAGACTTGTCTTCCTTGCATCCTTAATAGCTCTCAAGTCCTCGGACATAAACATCATCTTGGGTATGGACTGGATGTCAGCTCATTATGCTAAGATTGATTGTGCCACTAGAACCGTTCAACTTACTCACCCATCGGGCAAGACAGTCAATGTCTTAACTCGAGTGGCCAAGCGCCAGCTTTACTCCCTAAATGCCAACCCCCTTCCAGACCTTGAAGATATTCCGGTAGTCCGAGACATCCCGGATGTCTTTCCAGAAGAACTGCCAGGTGTTCCACCTGACAGGGATGTCGAGTTTGTGATAGACCTTGTTCCAGGAACCGTCCCAATTTCTAGAAGACCCTATAAGATGGCACCCTTAGAACTAGGCGAGCTTAAGAACCAACTCGATGAGTCCTTGAAAAAGGGTTTCATCCATCCTAGTTCCTCTCCTTGGGCTTGCCCCGTCCTCTTCGTCAAGAAGAAGGATGGAACGGATCGGATGGTTGTAGATTACCGACCTGTCAACTTGGTCACTATCAAGAACAAGTATCCACTTCCCATGATCAACGATCTGTATGATCAGCTCGCTGGATCCTCAGTCTTTTCCAAGATGGATTTGAGGTTGGGCTACCATCAAATCAAAATCAAGAACGAGGACATTCCTAAAACGGCCTTTGTTACTCGTTATGGCCAATACTAGTACACCGTTATGTCCTTCGGTTTAACCAATGCCCCAGCCACCTTCTCCCGGTTAATGAACTCGGTCTTCATGGAGTATTTGGATAAATTCGTCGTGGTATACCTCGATGATATACTTATCTACTCCAAGAGAGAGGAAGAACATGTCGAATATCTAAGGCTGATATTGACGAAACTTCGAGAGCATCGCCTTTATGCCAAATTCTCCAAGTATGAATTTTGGTTGCCAAAAGTGACCTATCTAGGCCATGTAATCTCTGGTAAGGGTATTGCTATCAATCCCGAGCGAGTTCAAGCTATTGTCGCCGCTTCGTCGAGAATTTCTCCATGGTTGCTAAACCTCTAACTGAACTCCTCAAGAAAGATAAAAAGTTCGAGTGGACCCCACAGTGCGAGTTTAGCTTTCAGGAGCTGAAAAGACGCCTGACATCTGCTCCAGTACTGGTACCACCAGATTTCTCCAAGGACTTTAGTATCTACCGCGACGCCTCGCGACAAGGACTAGGTTGCATACGCATGCAAGATCGTCAGGTAATTGCCTATGCTTCACGACAATTACACCCACATGAGGAAAACTATCCCACACATGATCTAGAGCTTGCAGCTGTAGTCCATGCACTTAAAACTTGGTGACATTACCTTCTCGGTAATCATTGCGAGATCTTCACTGATCACCAAAGTTTGAAATATATCTTCACCTAACCAGATTTGAATCTCAGGCAAAGATGTTGGGTCAAGTTGATCTCGGATTACGACTTAGGAATAACTTACACCCCGGGCAAAGCCAATGTCATGGCTGATGCGCTAAGTCGTAAATCTTATTGTAACAACCTGATGTTACAACAAAGTCAACCACTTCTCCACGAGGAATTTCGTAAGCTTAACCTTCACATTGTTCCTCAAGGACTCCTATCCACCCTGGTGGCGAAACCTACCCTTACGGATCAGATCATCAAAGCACAGAAGGTAGATCCGGGATCTCCCGTATTAAGAGAAACATTAAGAAAGGAGTCACGAATTGTTTCTCTGTTGATGATCAAGGTGTTGTATACTTTGGAAACCGTTTAGTGGTTCCCAAAGCATGAAACCTGAGGCGGCTGATTCTTAAGGAAGCTCATGAATCCCCTCTCACCATTCATCCCGATAGTACTAAAATGTACCAAGACCTACGCCAGAGGTTTTGGTGGACTAGGATGAAGAGAGAAATTTCTCAATACATTGCTAGTTGCGATGTCTGTCGTCGTGTTAAAGGAGAGCATCAACGGCCTGCTGGCACCCTTCAACCTTTGGCTATTCCTGAATGGAAATGGGATAAAATCAGTATGGATTTCATTACTGGGTTTCCCTGGACCAAGAGAGGGAATAATGCTATCTTTGTCATTGTCGATCGTCTTTCCAAAGTAGCCCACTTCCTACCTGTTCGTGAGAGTATTACCGCTAGCCAGCTGGGTGACTTTTACATCTCCCGAATAGTGTCTCTTCATGGTGTCCCATTGGAAATTTTCTCAGACCGTGGGAGTCTCTTCACCTCTCGATTTTGGGAAAGTTTCCAAAATGCTATGGGAACTCGTCTCTCTTTTAGCACCACCTTCGACCCCCAATCAAGTGGTCAAGTAGAGCGAGTAAATCAAATTCTGGAGGATATGCTCCGAGCTTCTGTCATATCTTTCGGTATGGAATGGGAGAAATGCCTTCCATTCGTGGAGTTCAGTTATAACAAAAGTTATCAATCTAGCTTGGGCAAAGCTCCTTTCGAAGTTCTCTATGGACGAAAATGCCGAACGCCTCTTAACTGGTCAGAAACCGGGGAAAGACAACTCTTTGGCCCGGATATGATTCAGGAAGCAGAAGAGCAGGTTCGTGTTATTCGTGAGAAATTGAAAACAGCCCAATCTCGTCAAAAGAGCCAATATGACCGCAAACATAAGCTCATGAATTATGAAGTCGGCTAGAAGGCTTACCTTCGGGTTACTTCTTTAAAGGGAACCCATCATTTCGGTATCAAAGGCAAATTGGCTCCTCGTTACATTTGACCCTTTCGCATTCTTGCCATACGAGGAGAAGTTGCCTACCAGTTGGAACTACCTCCGCATCTTTCCAGAGTTCAAGATGTCTTCCACGTTTCTCAACTCAGGAGTTGATTCGCGGATCCTATCCGTGGAGTGGACAACGAAACACTTGATCTCCAAGATAATCTCACATATCGGGAGTATCCTGTCCGTATCCTTGATCAAGCCAAGCGTACCACTCGACGCCATAACATCAAGTTTCTCAAGGTTCAATGGTCACACCATTCTGAGAAAGAAGCCACTTGGGAAAGGGACGATCGTCTTCGACTTGAGTACCCCACCTTCTTCCCAACGGATCATAAATCTCGGGACAAGATTCTTTTGAGTGGGGGTGAGTTGTCACATCCTAGCTAATTCATGCATTAGAGTGTTGCATCATGTCTACTCTTCCAGAAAACTGAAATGGGGATGACAGAACCCCCAGCACCCCCCTGGAAACAACTAGGGTTTACTAACATCTTTTTCAATGAACCTGAAATGCCCTTCTAAAAAGTCCACCCTTTTTGTTTTGGGGTTAGAACCTCAGACAAAATGGGTCACCTTTTTCTAGGACACATAAGGTCATTGGATTAAATCATTACTATTTGCATTTGGGCAATTTAAATCCTATAAATATTTTAAAATGCCCAAATAATCCTGTAAGTATTTTTATGCTGTTGAGAATATTCCCAAATGTGCCTCTGAATATTTTTAGGTTTTTCCTAACTGGAATAGTATTTTTACTATTTCAAAACACAGAACAGGAATAAATAAAAAGAAAAACAGAAAGCACAGAGAGTAGAGGCTTCCCTGGCGCCCACCTAGCAGGCCCACCTGCCAGCCCAACCTAGCCACCGCTCTAACGAGCTGCTTGGCTTGGCCAGGCAGGCAGGCAGGTGCTCGACACCTGCACCAGCGCGCGCCACGCAGCTGCCCGCCGCCCTGCTTCCTCCCCTCGCCATTCTGCTGCCCTGGTTCGGTCACCCACTTCTCCCCCGAGCTCGTAGACACGCCTCCTCCTCCCCAGCTCCTCTCCCTCACTCTCCCGCACCATGGCCGACGCTGCCGCGCCCGCGCCATCGTGATAACCGCGTCCGTCGTTGTCCCCGTGCCGCGTCACCAATTCCCCAGCTTGTTCACCAATGACTCGATTAACATGATCGATGACCAGAGACCGATATAGCACCTCATCCCCCTTTAGTTGTACGACTATGCAGAGTTACTATTGAGTGCCGAGGGTGATACCTCGTACATCACTTCTGATGAGATCTCTATAGTGTTACTATCAAGTGCCGAGGGTGATACCGCCCGACTTTCATAGGTGTCTCTCGTGGGTGTTCACTTGGCCCGCCCGACTTTAACAAAGGTCTGAAATACAGTCAAGGTAACCGAGTGTCTAAAACATCAAGGTGGAAAACCCGAGGAATCACCCTCGACTCCGTCCAGTTCAACATTGTGGCAAGGCCGAATTGTGCCAACCATCCGAGGTGGTGCTGGTATCCACCCTGCACGCTATGACCCGGAGTGCGTCGAGCGATGGGCCCAAGACCCCGGAGTGCTTAGGATGTAGATCGGCGAGGACCTTTGTACTGAGCCTAGGTAGGGCTATGACGTGTTGATCTTCTGAGGCTGGACATTGAATAAAGTGTGTCTGGCCAGAGTAATCAAGTGTGTTGGGTAATGTGGTGCACCCCTGCATGGAAGATTATCTATTCGAATAGCCATGCCCATGCTAACGGACGTTCAGACTTGTATCCTGATATGTTACAACTAGAATGGATACTTGAGATATGTGATCGATATGTTGGCTCTGGGATTTCTTTCTCGCAGGGAGTCGAGGAAGGATCTCTGAGCATTAATGCTACAACATGCTTGTTAATTATAAAATGCTATTATGTACTCCTTTGAATGCTACAAGATGCTTGAAGATGCTAGTCTTTGATAGGATAGGCATTCCCTTCTTTCTGGCATTCTGCAGTATAGTCCATAGATACAATCATTCCATTTCATAGCAATGCATACTTAGTATAGATCTGATGCTTGCGAGTACTTTGGATGAGTACGCACGGTTGCTTTGCTACCCCTTTCCCCCCTTATTTCTTCTTTCTAGTTGTTGCAACCTGTTAGTGGACCCTAGGAGCCAGATGCTACCCCCGTCGACTGCTACTACTACCCCGACGGAGCCTACTACTACGTGGAGACCACCGATGACCAAGAGCAGTTAGGAGGTACTAGGTAGGAGGCCTTGCCTCTTTGATCGGTGATGTTTGTGCTATCCTTCGTAAGGCAAAACTTGTTTAACTTATGTCAATACTCATATATTGTTGCTTCCGCTGACTCTTGTGTATCGAGATTTTGTATTCGATCTGTCGAGGCCCCTGGCTTGTTTATAAAAAGCTTGTATTATTTTCAATTTGTGTCTAGAGTTATGTTGTGATATCTTCCCGTGAGTCCCCGATCTTGATCGTACACATTTGCGTGTATGATTAGTGTACGGTCGAATCGGGGGCGATCACAAGTTGGTATCAGAGCCGACTGTCTGTAGGAACCCCCTTTCCAACTCCTTGGCCAAAGTTGAGTCTAGTCTTTGAAAAATTGATTTACTAACATGGATGTGTGGCTTATGGGCCCATGTAGCCAAATTGGGTGATATTAGGATCTTTTACTCCTTGTCTATACTCTAGGACTCTGGTCTCTCTTCTATTCGGGATAAATGACTTTACTAAACCTAACATTAGGATCTCGTGATCACATCCACCCGGAGATTTGTATTACCCTTTTCTCGAATAGAGGGCCGAGATCTGCTTCACATTGTTCACTGACCGCAAGATCCTCTTATCAAGGGCACCCTGCGTCGTCTCTTGCATATCCCTCACTCTAGTGGTTTTATCTGAAGCTGATGTAGCCTTTGATATGTCTTGCTATTGTAGCCCTCCATCACGTGCATGTGTGCCGCCTAGTATGTTTATGATGTTTCTCTTGTCTCAAACTCATATGAACGACGTGTAATTGGCTTCGTATATGTAACTATATGTCTTCAATGACTATTGTTTTGTACATGCCGCGCCTTTGCTCATTGACCTGATTGCATCATGAGTGACTCCATATACTTGCTCCACCCCTTGATAAACTGCCCCTGTTGCATTTAAGCAAGATGGTTAGATCCGCTGGAAGTGGCCGCCCGAATACATGGCTGGTACGATCCAACGGTTTTAGCTAAACCGACAGTTATGGAAAATGTCATGGCTCAGTTCTCCCTTCCCAATATGAATCAGCAACCAGCCCAGTGACTCTGCAATACCTTGCACGTCTCAACCCTGTCATCTACCGCATCTCAACTCACCCCCTTGATGCTGATGACTGGCTCCATGACATCACTTTAGAGTTGGAGTCTGCTCATATAGCCGCAGCCAACTATGCCACTAATAACACACAAGTATAGGGGATCAATTGTAGCTCTTTTCGATAAGTAAGAGTGTCGAACCCAACGAGGAGAAAAAGGAAATGACAAGTGGTTTTCAGCAAGGTAATGTCTGCAAGTGCTGAAATTGTAAGTAGCAGAGTAGTTTGATAGCAAGATAATTTGTAACGAGCAAGTAATGATAGTAGTAACAAAAGTGCAGCAAGGTAGCCCAATCCTTTTGAGGCAAAGGATAGGCCAAAACGGTCTCTTATAATAAGCAAAGCCTTCTTGAGGGTACACAGAATTTTCATCTAGTCACTTCCATCATGTTGGTTTAATTCGTGTTTGGTACTTTGATAATTTCATATGTGGGTGGAACGATGCTTAGGTGATGTTCTTACTTGAACAAACCTCCTACTTATGACTAACCCTACCGCAAGCATCTGCAACTACGAGAAAAGAATTAAGAATAAATTCTAACCATAGTATTAAACTTTTGGATCCAATCAGTCCCTTACGGAATAACACATAAACTGGGGTTTAAGCTTCTGTCACTCTCGCAACCCATCATCTAATTGCTACTCCACAATGCATTCCCTTAGGCCCAAATATGGTGAAGTGTCATGTAGTCGACGTTCACATGACACCACTAAGGGAATCACAACATACATACTATCAAAATATCGAACAGATATCAAGTTCAGATGATTACTTGAACATGATTTCTCAAGTGACCTCAAGAACAAAAGTAACGACTCACAAATGATAATCATACTCAAGATCAGAGGGGTATTAAATAGCATATTGGATTTGAACATATAATCTTCCACCAAATAGACCATATAGTAATCAACTACAAGATGTAATCAACACTACTAGTCACCCACAAGCACCAATCTATAGTTTCGGTAACAAGATTGAACACAAGAGGTGAACTAGGGTTTGAGATGAGATGGTGTTCTTGAAGATGTTGATGGAGATTACCCTCCCAAAGATGGGAGAGTTGTTGGTGATGATGACGATGATTTTCCCCTCCGGGAGGGAAGTTCCCCTGGCGGAATTGCTCCACCAGAGGGCAAAAGTGATCCTGCCCAACTTCTGCCTCGAGACGGCGGTGGTCCGTACCGAAAGTCCTGCCCTTATTTTTTCTACGTCAAAATGACTTATTGATAGAGGTGAGGGTCCCGATCTTTCGATGAGATGATAACTATCGAGTTGGTGAAGATGACTTTGACGATCTGACTACAAACGTGCACAACGTTGCGCCTTAGCAATCGCTAAACCAATCTCCTGAGGTTACTGACAATGCTGGAAGCACGGTCAGCCCGACCACGAAGGTCTATTCCTGCAAGCAATCGAAGAATGAGCAAGAATATGATAAAGCAATCTAAATATTGCAAATATATGTGAAGTATTAATAATTATGGGGATCCGGAAGCGGTCTTGGTCTGGTCGTTGGAAACAAACGAAGTACACGAAGTTGCAATGGCTAACTTTTAACTAAACAAATCCCAAGGAAAAAGCTACTAGATGGATCTACTTATATAGGAGCAAGGGGTGGCAGCCAAGGAGGTGGGAGGACGTCCCAAGGCAGCCTAAAACTAACCCTAGGTCGTACAAGGCTCATGGGCCCAAGTGGAGGTGATGCAACACCTTTGGGCTTGTAGTTTGACTTGGATTCTGCTACAACGTCAGATTGTTTCGTCCGTAACTCAACGCTCCACACGAATTTGAAGGTTAATCCAATTTGGTTGGAAAGAGCACGAAATCTAGTTTCCAACAAAAAAAGAATCACCCAATTCAGAGTCCGTATGACAAAGTTGTTGGCGTTTTGAGTCAGGTATGTCTGTGTAGTCCGAATCTGAATCCAGAATGTGAGAGACTTGGACTCTATCTTCTCTTGGCCCAAAAGTGACGTGAGAGGACTTTTTGAACACAACCTAAACTTCTCCTTTTCCCTTATCTTCATATGTGGATTGTACAAATGTCCCATACACCTGCAATTAGACAAAACACAAAAGTGTGTGAAGTATTTTTGTTCTGGATAACATAAATAGATTATTGAATAGTTTGCATTAGAAATCACCTAACAAATATGCATGTATGCAATATTTTTGGTCGTATCCAAGGTAGTCATGTCCTCATCACTTATATACCAGAAAAATGGGCACCGAAGGTAGGCCTAGGTGAGCACAACCCACCAGGGCACGCCTGGGCTCCCTGGCGCGCCTAGGTGGGTTGTGCCCACCTGGTGGGCCCCCTCTGGTAGTTATTTGCTCCAATATTCCTCATATATTTGATAAAAAATCTCCGTGAAGTTTCATCTTGTTTGGAGTTGTGCAGAATAGGTGGCCTGACATAGCTTTTCCAGGTCCAGATTTCTAGCTGTCGGAATTCTCCCTCTTTGTGTATACCTAGCATATTACGAGAGAAAAAGGCATTAAAATTACTCTAAAAATCATTATTATGGATAGAAACATCATAAATAACAGTAGGAAAACATGATGCAAAATGGACGTACATGTCACCTTCATGGCTTTCTACCTGAAAGGTCCCGCTGCTCAATGGTGGGACAGCCACAAGCATTTCTTACCTGTTGGAACCGCCATCACTTGGCCTGAATTCAAACCTGCATTCTGTCTGCCAATGTCAAACCACCATGGTTTGTCACAACGTCCCCGTTGAACTTGAAGGATTGGAATTCCACATTTTCCCACATTATTTTGATGTCTCCCAATATTGACCTCATTCTGGGAATGGAATGGTTGTAAACACTTACGCTTCTATCATTTGCACCACTAAAACCATCCATATACTATATCCATCAAATCAGATAGTGAGCTCCGATGCTCATATTGTTCGAAATGCCAAAGTACGGATTTATTCCTTAAATGCGTGAAACGCTTCTCCTTTTGTGATAATTGAAAACCCTACATCAAAGTATGAATTATCTGTTCGATTCGCATTCTCGTTCCAGCGGAATGTTGCACCCATCAGAGGTCTGTCAAATTTCTAGAAGTTCAGTGGTCAAAACATTCTAAAGATGAAGCCACCTAGGATCGTGAGGATCGTCTTCATGATGAATACCCCGCTCTGTGTCCTTCTACCTCCTAAATCTTTGGACAAGATTTCTTGTAGTCGAGGAGAACTTTGACGCCCGGATAATTAAGCTGCAGTAGTCCTCTGTTATTCATGCCACAGCACAATGATTACTGTTGTTAAACTCGCATTGATTGAAAACCGGTTCAAATTCAAATTTGAACTAAAGTCAAAAATAAAAAAATTCAAATGTCAAAACTAAAATGTGAAAAGTGTGCCAAATAATTCATAATTAATATTGGTGGAGAAACCACATTTTTTATAAAGTATTGTAATGCCCTAAAATAAATAAAATAGTGATAAGATAGCATATTTAAATGCTTTTCCAATTATGAGAAATTCAAACAAATTCATACGTCTCCCAAGCTTTTTGTGGCAATGCCGAATATTGCAATACTAATTATGTGGACATCTACACTTTTTACCAAACTCTTTTAATAACAAATTAATATGCAAAACGGGAGCTAAAAACTAAAACAGAAAAGTTTAAGAAGAAAACAAGAGAAAAGAAGAAAAAGCCCCGTCCCCCCCCCCCACCCTCCCCAGCCCAACTGGCCGTAGCCAGGCCAACCCACCACGCCCACGTCCCCTCCTCTATTCACAGAGGAGCCCTGGACAGTGCCGATGGCTGCCACGACCTCGGCCATTGCCATGGCACCCGTCCGCACCCCCTCCGGTGCTTATACCTCCCCCCTGGATGCTCCTCTCTCCCTCGGTTGAAACCTAGCCCACTTCTTCACCCCTCGCATCGTTGCTCGCTCCCCTGCACAGACTAGAAGCTACCGGCGCCGTGCCATCGTCACCGTCGTGGCCACCGCCGTCGCCTATGCGCGGGAGGACATCCAGAAGGACCGCGACCGCTGGCTTCGTCTGTCCCGGGAATCAGCTCAAGCCGTGGCGGCTCGTACGCTCGCCATCGTCGTCTTCTTCATCACATACATCGACGGCGTCCATCATCGATTCTCACTGTTCCGGTCCACCTCCGGCCTCCCAGAACTCCTCATCCGTACCACGGTGAGCTCCTCCTCCATCCCACCTCCTTGTACACTTGATTCATTGCCGTAGTCATCGTTCACGAGGTCGTCTGAGTTCCCACGTATGCGTACGGTACGTGTAGTAGTTGCTCCTGTTGCTGCGCTGCCGCTGCCTTAGCTTTTTGCGTACTGCCGCTGCTCGCTGCTCCGCTAGCCACTCGCCCACTGCTCCTCCACCATTGCCGCTGCACTTGCCCTGCTGCTGCTCGTCGCCGTGCGGCCGCATGCTGCCCCGCGTCATCTCATCTCCTACGCACACCTCGCCTCATTGTTGTGATGAAGCCGTAGCTGCCGCCTGTGTGACGCCCCGAGACCGTTGCGCCAGGTGTCTTCCAGTTATTCACCGTTGTCGCCATGTCATTCGCTTTCGTGTTGCATCTTTTCATGTCATCATCCGCATTGCATCATCATGTTTTTGAAACTTGCATCTGTCCCAGTCTCCTCATTCTGTCTGTTGTTTGTTCTGAGTCCAGACACACTTGCACGCGCCCGCGGCATGTCCGAAATATTATTTTATAAGTGGCCAGGAAATGTTCTCAGAATGGGTTGAAAGTTGGCATGCGGTGTTTCTATGTTGTCAGTAGGCCACCTGCCAAGTTTCATGGCATTCGGAGTTCGTTAGGCGCCCCAACGGATAACTATAGCGGCATTATAGCTGGTCTAACGTCGGACGTTTTTGGTCTCCGGAAACAGTCGTCGGCTTTCTTTGTTCTCTTCTCTCAGCCCTAGGTTTTCTCCACAGCCCACCACCACTCACCACCAGGCCCATCCTATCATCTCTCATCAGCCCGCGACCCTCCTTGCACGCGTCCGAAAACTGTCCCGAACCCGGCCCGTATAGTCATCACCGTTGGGTCCGGAACATCCCCAAACATCTACAAAATATCACTCTTATTTGGACTCCCTAGTTTAGTTTTCTTGACTGTCCGATTAAAAATCGGAGGGACCAGATACCCCTCTAAACCTAGCCTACTTTCATATAAATAGAGCAACCCTAAAATCTATGGACCTTGTCCCATCCATCCCATTCCCATGCCGCCGCCACTCTCCTTGTGTTCAGCGTCGAACCAACCAGCCACCCTCCTCATTTTTCCCCGACCCAATCCAGTCCACCCCCTCCTCGATCCCGTTGAACCCGACCTCTGCACCAACCAACCTCGATCCCGTGCGCCTTCAACCTCCCGAGCATCGGGCTCGTCCTCGCCGACCCCTCCATCGGCGACCAAGGCCAGCACCACCAGGCGCCTCCCTCGTCTCCTCCCCGAGTCGTCCTCCTCCATGACCTCTCACTGTCCCCGCAGCCCTCCTCTGGCGCCGTCACCTCGTCCCTGCCGTCCTTCATATCGTCGCCGCCCCGTGCCCATGTCGCCACCGTCGTGGACCTGCTTTGTCCAGGGACCTCCAAGCAGCACCACCCAGCGAATCTGCTCGAGATCGCCACTCCCTGCGCTTCAAATCCTTCCCGACGGAGACCCAAAATTCCAGCACCGCCTCGCCATGCCTTGCAGCGAGCTCCTGCAGCTCGTCTCGAGGGCCAACGCCAAGTCACCTGCGCGAGGCCTCCCCTTTCTGCTTCGCCTCGCGCCAAATCATGCCTGCTTCCAACAGCAGCGCCATCGCCGCCTCGCCCTGTTCGTCCGCTGCCTCCCGAAGGCCATGGAGCCTCGCTGCCAATGCTCGGCCTTGCCGTTGTTCGTCCTTGTCGTTTGGCCACAGGATCCGGTCAGCCTCCGTCAACTTCTGCTGGATCCACACTTACCTCCCTCGCCGGAGACGCCACGCGCCACCGCCCGAGGACCCTGCCACCATGGCTCTGAACTCTGTCGCCTCTTTTTGTAACGGGCAGGAGGCCAGCCGATCTGACGCCAAGCCTCGTCCCCGGCCACCGGTGACCTCGTCGGAGCCCACCTGCGTCGCTGGCCAATTTCCCCTGCTTCACCCCTGCACTAAACCTGCTTCCTGTCGAACAGAGACGTCGTGCCCGATCGCGCTGCCTGCGCTTTGCTCTGCTTACGAGGCTCAACGCCACGCGAAGCCCATGCTTCCCAGCCAGCCTGCTGCTTCGCTTGGGCCTAGGCCCATGGTGAGGCCATCTCCAGCGCCGTCCTTTTTTTTCTTTTTTCTTCTCATTGTTGGACTTGTCCCAGATTCGGTCCGTTTCTGTTTTTTTCCTTTCAGTGAATTTCCTATTTAACCAGTGCACTGCATATTTACAGATTGGACCCTATACTTCATGCATATAATAACTCATGAACCGTGCACCGGTTTAAAAAGTTTTATATATGAAATATGGCGAGAATTTCATCTAGTTTCATAATATGCCACTTTCACGGATGTTTAAAATTTTGTTTGTTTAAAATTTTCTCTAATTACATGCTAAAATGATTTAATTCATATCTAATAAACCATAGCTCGGTTTTAAATAAATTATGTACGTAAATGGGGTAGAAAAATGCCTAGTTTAACATGGTGGCATCACTTTGCATGTTTAACAACCATAAAATATGGTTTAGGGAAGAACTGGACCAAATCCATAAATTGCACATGAGGATTTTTCCGGACTTGTTGTTTGTTGTTCCGGCCTCATTTAAACTTGCCTAGATAGGTAGTTATCTTTTGCTTCACCTCTTGCCATGTTAATCAACATTTAATATTGTTGGGTACATAAACGAGATCGAACTAAATAACTTGAATGTGGTGTTCGGTCAATATGCAACTCGTTGCACATTGAACTTCATTTAACTTTGTAGCTTTGCTTGTGCACTTTGCCATGCCATGCCTCATTAAACCGGACATGCATCATATTTGGTTGTGCCTCATGCCATGTTTATATGATGGTTGTTTACCATGTTGTTTTGCTTCTTTCTAGTGTTTCTTCTTCGGGTTAGTTCCGATAACGTCGCGTTTGTGAGGATCCATTCGACTTCGTCCGTTTGTCTTCTTCACCGACTCGTTCTTCTTCCTTGCGGGATCTCATGCAAGATGACCATACCCTCGAAATCACTTCTATATTTGCTTGCTTAGTTGCTCTCTCTATTGCTATGCCACAATACCTACCACTTGCTTTATCATGCCTCCCATATTGCCATGTCAAGCCGCTAATCCACCTTTCCTAGCAAACCGTTGTTTGGATATGTTACCGCTTTGCTCAGCCCCTCTTATAGCGTTGCTAGTTGCAGGTGAAGTTGAAGTTTGTTCAATGTTGGAACATGGTTTTGTTGGGATATCACTATATGTACATTGTTTTATTAATGCATCTATATACTGGGTAAAGGGTGGAAGGCTCGGCCTTATGCCTGGTGTTTTGTTCCACTCTTGCCGCCCTAGTTTCCGTCATACCAGTGTTATGTTCCTTGATTTTGCATTCCTTACACGGTTGGGTGTTGTAACGCCCTCGATGCGGCTATATCTCCCATGTGTCGAAGCATGACTTAGAGGCATAACCGCATTGAAAGAAATGTCGCAAGTGAGGTAATCTTCGCGAACAACCCATGTAATACAATAAGGGAAAAGATACATAGTTGGCTTACAATCGCCACTTCACACAATACATGAATAAAGCATTACATCATCCAAATACACTCAAGGTCCGACTACGGAACCAAAATAAAAGAAGAACCCCAAATGCGACAAGGTCCCCGAGCGACCCCAACTGGGCTCCACTACTGATCAACTAGAACGAAACAACACAAAGGGCAAGATCTTCATCGAGCTCCTCCCGAGCTTGGTTGCGTCGTCTGCATGGACTCATCGGCACCTGCAAGCTGGTTTTGGAAGTATCTATGAGCCACGGGGACTTAGCAATCTCGCACCCTCGCGATCAAGACTATTTAAGCTTATGGGTAAGGTAAAGGTATGAGGTGGAGCTGCAGAAAGTGACTAGCATATATGGTGGCTAACATAGGCAAATGAGAGCGAGAAGAGAAGGCAAAGCACGGTCGATAAAAGTATGATCAAGAAGTGATCCTATAGCAACCTACGTCAAGCATAACTCCAACAACCGTGTTCACTTCCCGGACCCCGCCGGAAAGAGACCGTCACGGTTAGACATGCAGTTGATTCATTTTAATTAAGGTCAAGTTTAGGTTTTCTACAACCGGACGTTAACAAATTCCCATCTGCCCATAACCGCGGGCACAGCTTTCGAAAGTTCAAATCCCTGTAGGGGTGTACCAACTTAGCCCATGACAAGCTCTCATGGTCAACGAAGGAATAGACCTCCTCCCGAGACGTTTAGATCAGAGTCGGTATCCCGGTACAACAAGACATTTCGACAGGTTAAAACAAATCCAGCAACACCGCCCGAATGTGCCGACAAATCCATAGGAGCTGCACACATCTAGTTCTCAGGGCACACTCAGATGAGACATCCTACAAGTAAAACCAAACCTCAAGTTGCCCCGAGGTGGCCCCGTAGTCTTCTCGGTCGGACCAACACTCAAAGGAGCACTGGCCCGGGGGGTTAGAATAAAGATGACTCTTGAGTCTACAGAACCCAAGGGAAGGTGGTAGGTTGTTAGTGCAAATGGTAAAACCAAGGTTGAGCATTGCTGGAGGAGTTTTATTCAAGGCGAACTGTCAAGGGGTTGCCATTATAGCCCAACCGCGTAAGGAACCCAAAATCCGGGAACATAACACCGATATGACGGAAACTAGGGCGGCAAGAGTGGAACAAAACACCAGGCATAAGGCCGAGCCTTCCACCCTTTACCAAGTATATAGATGCATTAATTAAATAAGATATATTGTGATATCCCAACAATTAAACATGTTCCAACGAGGAACAACATCTCCATGTTCCAACAAGGAACAAACTTCAATCTTCACCTGCAACTAACAACGCTATAAGAGGGGCTGGGCAAAGCGGTAACATAGTCAATCAACGGTTTGCTAAGACAAGGTGGGTTAGAGGCTTGGTTCGACAACTTAGGAGGCATGATAAGCAAGTGGTAGGTATCACAGCATAGGCATAGCAAAAGAGCGAGCATCTAGCAAGCAAACATAGTAGTGATTTCGAGGGTATGATCATCTTCCCTGAGATCCCGCAAGGAAGAAGAACGAGTCCATGAAGAAGATAAACGGATGAAGTCAAATGGATCCTCACAAACGCGACATTATCGGAACCAACCCGGAGAAGCAAACACCGGAAAAGAAGCACACAACATAGTAAACAACCAACATATGAACATGATATGATATGCGGGATGCGGTATGCGATGCATATGCATGATTGGACAAGGAATGCATGAACCTGGCCTCAACTTGTAAATCCAAGTGTGCCACTGGAAAGGTGAGATGAAATTGCTTGAAAACGATATAAATATCACTGGAATCGGAGTTACGGTTTGGAAATGGCAAGCGATTCAAATATGACATCGGTGTGCAATTTACAGCAAGTAGCCATCTAAATGCAATGAGATGAACATGCTACAACACTCAAACATGACAACAAAATACATGGCAGGGATGCATTCAAGGTGCTTAACAAAAGTCTAGCACTGAGCTACGGCCAATTCATCCATTAACAGGTTCAAACAAGCATGGCAAAAATGCATATGATAAACAGATCTCAGACTTGGTGAAATTAACACTTGTCTGGAATTTCAGATCAGGTAGCATTCTTCGGAGCAATAAAACTACATGTTACAGGACCTGAACATGGCAAAGTAAAGAATGGCATGGAGTTACTCAAAGAGCTTAACAAAAGTCCCTTAGTGACCTTGAGTCAAAAGGGATCAGAAAATACAATTGCAAGCATGTGAACATAGCAAAAACATAATCAGATCACAGACTTGGTGAAAACTGGCACATGCTGAAACATAACTCAAGTAGGCATGTTTACGAGCTCGATGCACTCACTACGGTGCAAGTCATGATAAGCTAAGAATACACCCATCAAGAAAACACAAAATGCAAGCTATACATGGCAAGAAAAATAGCATAGCATGCACGAATCAACTACAACATCATCAGCAAAATTGCAAACAAGTTGACAATCTGCCCAGATTCACAAAGTAGCAAAAGTAGAGCTCGATTGACTCAAGCTAGGGTGCTCCATAATTGCAAACAAAGACATGGATGGATAGAGCACTACAATATTAACAAAACATCCTTACTGATCATCCTCAAAAGAGGCACGGATCGCTAGGAAACAACATGAACATATGGCATCATGAGAAAAACAGATCAAGGACTTAGTGGAAATGCCAAGTCCCTGAAATCAGCATTACCAAGTGCACCACTTGGCAAGCTTGTGCTAGCCACCACACACATCAAAAAAATACATGGCAGGGATGCATTCAAGATGCTTAACTAAAGTCTAGCACTGAGCTACGGCCAATTCATCCATTAACAGGTTCAAACCAGCATGGCAAAAATGCATATGATAAACAGATCTCAGACTTAGTGAAATTAACACTTGTCTGGAATTTCAGATCAGGTATCATTCTTCGGAGCAACAAAACTACATGCTATAGGACCTGAACATGGAAAAGTAAAGCATGGCATGGAGCTACTCAAAGAGCTTAACAAAAGTCCCTTAGTGACCTTGAGTCAAAAGGGATCAGAAAATACAATTGCAAGCATGTGAACATAGCAAAAACATAATCAGATCACAGACTTGGTGCAAACTGGCACATGCTGAAACATAACTCAAGTAGGCATGTTTACAAGCTCGATGCACTCACTACGGTGCAAGTCATGATAAGCTAAGAATACACCCATCAATAACAACATGAACATATGGCATCATGAGAAAAACAGATCAAGGACTTAGTGGAAATGCTAAGTCCCTGAAATCAGCATTACCAAGTGCACCACTTGGCAAGCTTGTGCTAGCCACCACACACATCAAAAAACACATGGGTTGCAGCTCTGGAAAGATGAAAAAACCCTTAATAAAACATATGTAGAGCATCAGGGCATACCATGCACACAAAAATCATGGCAAAAATGACAAAAAACTAAACGGAGTAGCAGATCTGACAAATATCTCAAGTAGCCCTCTTCTAACAGCATTTCGGGCATCAAGATGAACTCAAATGAAAATGATGCAATGGAATGAAATGATGTACTCTGTGAGATGAACATTTTGATATGCTATATGCATGAATCGGAGCTATGGATGCAAAGTTACGACATGATGAACAAGGGCACATGAATCTGGGAAATCGAGGACTTAGTGAAATTATACCTCCGCGAAAGTCAAGCGGGACAGAGGGATCCGGGACGGAGCGGTGCAGATCTGAGACGGGACGTTTGGTTGGAGGGATGGGTGGATCTCTTCCCGATTGGCACGGGGCACGAGGACGGCCGTGGAGCTCGCCGGAGTTGGGGGAGGTGGCCAGAGCGATCGAATCCGGCGAGGTGGCGAGGCGATGTGGGCGGCGCTATCGATGTTCGGTGGCGGTGGGTGCTGCCGGCGTCGAGCTGGGGCGGTGCGCCCCGGCGAGGCAGGCGACGGCGGCCGGGCGAAGCAGGCAGCGGCGGTCGGTCTCGGGCAGGAGGCACGGCGAGGCGCGCGAGCGAGCTCCTGCGCTCGGGCGGCGGCGGGATGTGGAGACGGGCGGCGGGGATTCGGGCCCGGGCGGGCCGGATCTGGGCACCACGGGCCCGCGCGGTGGAGGTAGGCGGCGGTGCCAAGTGGCGCATCATGAGTGGAGGAGAGGAGCGGCTGAGCTGACGTGTTGTGTCCTGATTGGACGGAGCGACGTGGCGGCGGCGGCGGACATTGTCCGTCTTGGCGCGGACGTGTCCGGCGGCGCGAGGATGAAGAAGACTAGGGTGTCATCCGTGAAAAATGAACGGGGTGCACATATTTATAGGTGGAGGGAGCTAGGAGAGTCTAAATGAGGTGCGGTTTGCGGCCACACGATCATGATCGAACAACCGAGATGATGGGAGAGGTTTTGGTGGGTTTGGGGCCAAATTGGGGGGGGGGGTGTTGGGCTGCAACACACACGAGGCCTTTTCGGTCCCTCGGTTAACCGTTCGAGTGTCAAATGAAGTCCAAATGGTACGAAACTTGATAAGCGGTCTACCGGTAGTAAACCAGGGCCGCTTGGCAAGTCTCGGTCCAATCCGGAAATGTTTAATCCCCACACATGAGAAGAAGGTAGAAATGCCCACCGGAGGAGAACGAAGCGCCGGATTGCAAAACTGACAACGAGGAAAATGCTCGGATGCATGAGACGAACATGTATGCATATGAAATGCACATGATGACATGATATGCAATGCATGACACGCAAGCAATGACAACGCAACAACAGCGAATAACAGGACGACACCTGGCACATCGGTCTCGGGGCGTTACAACACTCCACCACTATGAGAGGATCTCGTCCCGAGATCTAGAATGGCACCGGAGGGACAACGGAAGAGAAAGAGGAGAGGTAAAACTAAGTTGCTCCTTTGACAAACGAGTGAAACCAAAGAACCTTGAAAATGTTGAGAAAAGTGAAAGAAAGAAGCCATGGAGAAGTTCAAAGTTGAAAGCACTCCGTTAAGAAAGAGGAACCAGGAAGAACAGATTCAAACAGCACTCCGGTTGAGAAGGGATGCAAGACTTTATAAAATGAAAGAACTTGAATAGCGGGCACACACTCCGGTTAAATGGATAAGCACGAAAAGAACATGATCCTGACAGAATGAAAAGATGGGTTGAAGAGAGCAACATCACAACCTCCGGAACAAAATTAAGAATTGAAAGGAATGAACAAAGGGAAACAAGATCTTGAGGGAGCATGCTTACCACAATTGCTAGAACGGGATTGTTGGAAAACAAACAATGAAAAGAATAAGCTTGATATGGTCTTGTGGAGTACATCCCAAATTAAGAGATGACAACCTGCCACTCACGGGAAAAGAATTGGATTGATATGAATAAGGAGACGAGAAACTTATTCCACCGGGAGGATAAATGAAGAACTTGGATCATTGATAAACACCATAAGAGAGACAATCCTTAAAGGAAAGCTTTAGGTGAAATATAGCCCAAGATAACTCCAATGAAGAGATTGGTGGATTTAAAATAACTCATCTTGATACCTTGGGAAACACGAAGCACGAAGGGAAATTATCAAGAATGACATAACACCACCTCCAATGTTATGGGAGAAAGAATTGCACTCCGGATAGCAAGATGATGAAACCTTGAGTTTCTTAGCAAAGACTGTCGATGAACACTTCGGGAAGGAATTAAATCCTTGGTGAATCCATCATGTAGAACCTTCATGAGAACTCCTAAAATAAAAGAATTGATCAATAGAAATGGAGGATGAGAAGCATAAGGTTGAAGCCTTGCAATGATTTAAATGAATCTCCATGGAGATGTAATTGAAAAAGGTTGGAACTCCAGGAAAAGAAAGATGAACAAAAAAAATCAAGAATTTGATGAGCCTCCGGAATAAAGAATTAAATTCACTCGATGAAACAAGAATAAGAATTACATTATGCTTATCCTTCACCAATTTAAATTGATGACAAGCAACGGATTTGGCATACTACTTATTCTCGTAGAAAGGATTAAGATAGATATTGCATAAATTTGAGAAGGTCTTCGACGAACCACCGTTATGAATTGGAAATGAACAAAGTAGGGGTGAATCACCGGTAAGAATTAGCAAATGAACGAAGGTGCTTGAGAGAATTTACATAGAAGAGAACGAGGGGATCACGAACTGATTAGAGATTACTTGAACGAAGCACCGGTAAGATAGGAGAATGATAATTGACAGCTGAGAATGAATAAACCTGAATTGATGGACTCCAGATAACAAACTGAGAAGACTTTTAAATTGCTTCGGATAGGTGAAAAGAATTTTTTCACGATCAAAACAATTACGAGAGGATGGCAACAAACTAGACTCACGAATCTTGAAGAGAATGGAGCAAGATTAAAGAGAAACTCTTCTTCGGTCTTCAAAATCCAAGAATGACGATGAGAAATACCATCATGACTCATTTATGCACTCCAGAAGAATCACAATGAATAGGTTGAGCCAACGATGAAAAGAATTTGAGAGATCTTAGAGGAAGGCATTTGACTGATGATAACTCATTCTTACGTCAAACTTCGAAAAGAATTTAGGATAGCTCCGGGAAAATAAGAAGAGTCAGGTAAGATCCTAGAAAAAGACCTGTGGGTTAGGGCCCACTCAAAAGAAACACCATTGAAATGATTTAGAAGATAGATTGCGCCGGTTGAAATAAATGGCTAGAATGAGGTAACATCCTCGAAATATGTTTGAACGAAACTTGAATGGAAAGACGAGCCTTCCGAGATATCTTCAGCACTCCTGAACAAATGAATAGCAAGAAGTGAATTATTATGAGGTGCACCGGTATGAGAATGTATTTGAAACGAGGAAAAAGGAATATGAGATCAACAAAGCTTGAATTGAATCCACTGGAGAAGAAAAAATGAGTAAAGGGTGACGAACTTGAAGCTCCGTTAGAATCTTCATGAGAGTCACCGGATACGAACATGAAGGAAAAGAATGGAGAGACTTCACATGAATCAAAGGATACTTGATTAAGAAATCCGAGTCCTTGAAGAAACAAGGGTGGGAGGGTAGGAAAACAAAGGCACCTTGGATACGAATGAAACAAACACCGTTGAGAAGAACTGATAATTGATCTTGCGAAAGTTGAAGTGATCGGATCCACTTGAAGAGAAACACGCCGGTTGAAAAAGGATTGACATGACAAACTCGATTATCATGAAGGATTTGTATTCACATCGGAACATGAGAACACCATTTGGGGAAGGTATGGAATCAAACACTTTACATTGAAGCAACTCGAATACCACAACTCAAAACAAAACAAGGATTGGCTTGCAGAATAAGCCGAAACAAACATATGACTGAGATTTCGTCCGAAGTTTTCGTGGTGGGGCCTACACGGGCTCGATCGTACAGCACCATCATGTACAAGGCAGTGCACATGACATACGAAGCGTCCCCGAGTCGGCATAGCCAAGGACTCTTTAAGACACAACGAGACCACTGTAAAACCAACCGTGGATAGGCGGACCACTAGACGTCGAACCCCAATTTCAATCATACATCTGTCGGAAAGATATCCTAAGAGCTACTTGCATTCCCACCTATGAAACTCTCGAACCTTTCCGGTTATGCAATCAGGTGTTGGGGATACAGGGGAAGCATAATATCTCACCCAAACTAGCAAATCCTACATCCAGCTGTATCCATCCTTCAACACATAACCAAGAAACCTTCGGAAATCGTCTACCTCAACCTTCGAAAAGCATCCGTTATACAAGTTATGGCGATACTCCCGAACTCCCGCCCCAGTACTGGGTGGCGTCGAGGTTATCTCACCAACGAACTGCATAAAAGAGATTTTCGATGTCGGCGTACTAAACTCAGGTATTCCAGAACTACAACGATAAAATTATGATGACAACACCTCGGAGCTCAACTCCCCGGGACACTTCCACTAAACCCCTGACAGGAGGCACCAAGACAATGTTCTCATCATAAAACCATCGGAACGATTCCAAGATACCCACGTGATCCTAATTTTTTTTTGTGAAATTTGAGAAGAGAAGAGTCAAAACTCTACGTCAGGATGCCTTACCAGAGAGATGAAGGGACTGAGGAGTAAAACGAATTCCTAAACTCTCCGATATATAATTCCTAAATGACTCAAAACATTTTTCTAGACACAACCCGGCCGCTAATAATGATCAAGCAATGGGGCTCCTAAGGTCGGGGAAGGCTCTGATTACCAACTTGTAACGCCCTCGATGCGGCTATACCTCCCACGTGTCGAAGCATGACTTAGAGGCATAACCGCATTGAAAGCAATGTCGCAAGTGAGGTAATCTTCGCGAACAACCCATGTAATACAATAAGGGAAAAGATACATAGTTGGCTTACAATCGCAACTTCACACAATACATGAATAAAGCATTACATCATCCAAATACACTCAAGGTCCGACTATGGAACCAAAATAAAAGAAGAACCCCAAATGCGACAAGGTCCCCGATCGACCCCAACTGGGCTCCACTACTGATCAACTAGAACGAAACAACACAAAGGACAATATCTTCATCGAGCTCCTCCTTAGCTTGGTTGCGTCATCTGCACGGACTCATCGGCACGTGCAAGCTGGTTTGGGAAGTATATGTGAGCCACGGGGACTCAGCAATCTCGCACCCTCGCGATCAAGACTATTTAAGCTTATGGGTAAGGTAAAGGTATGAGGTGGAGCTGCAGCAAGTGACTAGCATATATGGTGGCTAACATACGCAAATGAGAGCGAGAAGAGAAGGCAAAGCACGGTCGATAAAAGTATGATCAATAAGTGATCCTATAGCAACCTACGTCAAGCATAACTCCAACAACCGTGTTCACTTCCCGGACCCCGCCGGAAAGAGACCATCACGGTTACACACGCAGTTGATTCATTTTAATTAAGGTCAAGTTTAGGTTTTCTACAACCGGACGTTAACAAATTCCCATCTGCCCATAACCACGGGCACGGCTTTCGAAGTTCAAATCCCTGCAGGAGTGTCCCAACTTAGCCCATGACAAGCTCTCATGGTCAACGAAGGAATAGACCTCCTCCCGAGACGTTCCGATCAGACTCGGTATCCTGGTACAACAAGACATTTTGACAGGTTAAAACAAATCCAGCAACACTGCCCGAATGTGCCGACAAATCCTGATAGGAGCTGCACATATCTCGTTCTCAGGGCACACTCAAATGAGACATCCTACGAGTAAAACCAAACCTCAAGTTGCCCCGAGGTGGCCCCGCAGTCTGCTCGGTCGGACCAACACTCAGAGGAGCACTAGCCCGGGGGGGGGGGGGGGGTTAGAATAAAGATGACCCTTGAGTCTGCAGAACCCAAGGGAAGGTGGTAGGTTGTTAGTGCAAATGGTAAAACCAAGGTTGGGCATTGCTGGTGGAGTTTTATTCAAGTAGAACTATCAAGGGGTTCCCATTATAGCCCAACTGCGTAAGGAACGCAAAATCCGGGAACAAAACACCGATATGACGGAAACTAGGGCGGCAAGAGTGGAACAAAACACCAGGCATAAGGCCGAGCCTTCCACCCTTTACCAAGTATATAGATGCATTAATTAAATAAGATATATTGTGATATCCCAACAAGTAAACATGTTCCAACGAGGAACAACATCTCCATGTTCCAACAAGGAACAAACTTTAATCATCACCTGCAACTAACAACACTATAAGAGGGGATGGGCAAAGCGGTAACATAGCCAATCAACGGTTTGCTAGGACAAGGTAGGTTGGAGGCTTGGTTGAACAATTTAGGAGGCATGATAAGCAAGTGGTAGGTATCGCAGCATAGGCATAGCAAAAGAGCAAGCATCTAGCAAGCAAAGATAGTAGTGATTTCGAGGGTATGATCATCTTGCCTGAGATCCCGCAAGGAAGAAGAACGAGCACATGAAGAAGACAAATGGATGAACTCGAACGGATCCTCAAAAACGCGACGTTATCGGAACCAACCCGGAGAAGCAAACACCGGAAAAGAAGCACACAACATAGTAAACAACCAACACATGAACATGGTATGATATGCGGGATGCGGGATGCGGTATGTGATGCTTATGCACGATTGGACAAGGAATGCATGAACCTGGCCTCAACTTGGAAATCCAAGTGTGCCACTAGAAAGGTGAGATGAAATCGCTTGAAAACGATATAAAGATCACTGGAATCGGAGTTACGGTTTGGAAATGGCAAGCGATTCAAATATGACACCGGTCTGCGATTTACAGCAAGTAGCCATCTAAATGCAATGAGATGAACATGCTACAGCACTCAAAAATGACAACAAAATACAGATGCATTCAAGATGCTTAACAAAAGTCTAGCACTGAGATACGGCCAATTCATCCATTAACAGGTTCAAACAAGCATGGCAAAAATGCATATGGTAAACAGATCTCAGACTTAGTGAAATTAACACTTGTCTGGAATTTTAGATCAGGTAGCATTCTTCGGAGCAACAAAACTACATGCTACAGGACCTGAACATGGCAAAGTAAAGCATGGCATGGATCTACTCAAAGAGCTTAACAAAAGTCCATTAGTGACCTTGAGTCAAAAGGGATCAGAAAATACAATTGCAAGCATGTGAACATAGCAAAAACATAATCAGATCACAGACTTGGTGAAAACTGGCACATGCTGAAACATAACTCAAGTAGGCATGTTTATGAGCTCGATGCACTCACTATGGTGCAAGTCATGATAAGCTAAGCATACACCCATCAATAACACACAAAATTCAAACT
The DNA here is from genome assembly GCF_018294505.1 of Triticum aestivum. Lineage (NCBI taxonomy): Eukaryota > Viridiplantae > Streptophyta > Magnoliopsida > Poales > Poaceae > Triticum > Triticum aestivum. The sequence goes on along the minus strand of NC_057809.1, from coordinate 345,406,327 downwards.
ATAAATGGCAAGAACAATAGCATAGCATGCACTAAACAACTACAACATCATCGGCAAAATTGCAAACAAGTTGACAATCTGCCCAGATTCACAAAGTAGCAAAAGTAGAGCTCGATTGACTCAAGCTAGGTTGCTCCATAATTGCAAACAAAGACATGGATGGATATAGCACTACAATATTAACAAAACATCCTTACTGATCATCCACAAAAGAGGCACGGATCGCTAGGAAACAACATGAACATATGGCATCATGAGAAAAACAGATCAAGGACTTCGTGGAAATGCTAAGTCCCTGAAATCAGCATTACCAATTGCACCACTTGGCAAGCTTGTGCTAGCCACCACACACATCACAAAAATACATGGGTTGCACCTCTAGAAAGATGACAAAACCCTTAACAAAACATATGTAGAGCATCAGTCCATATCATGCACACAAAAATCATGGAAAAAATGACAAAAAGCTAAACGGAGTAGCAGATCTGACAAATATCTCAAGTAGCCCTCTTCTAACAGCATTTAGGGCATCAATATGAAATCAAATGAAAATGATGCAATGGAATGAAATGATGTACTCTCTGAGATGAACATTTTGATATGCTATATGCATGAATCGGAGCTATGGATGCAAAGTTATGACATGATGAACAAGGGCACATGAATCTGGGAAATCGGGGACTTAGTGAAATTATACCTCCGCGAAAGTCAACGCGGGACGGAAGGATCCGGGATGGAGCGGTGCAGATCTGAGACGGGACGTTTGGTTGGAGGGATGGGTGGATCTCATCCCGATTGGTGCGGGTGACGAGGACGGCCGTGGAGCTCGCCGGAGTTGGGGGAGGTGGCCGGAGCGGTCGAATCTGGCGAGGTGGCGAGGTGGCGAGGCGATGTGGGCGGTGCCGTCAATGTTCGGTGGCGGCGGGTGCTGCCGGAGTCAAGCTGGGGCGGCGCGCCCCGGCGAGGCAGGCGACGGCGGCCGGGCAAAGCATGCAGCGGCGGTCGGGCGAAGCAGGCGGCGGCGGCCAGTCTCGGGCAGGTGGCGCGGCGAGGCGCGCGGGCGAGCTCCTGCGCTCGGGCGGCGGCGGGATGCGGAGACGGGCGGCGGGGATCCGGGCCCGGGCGGGCCGGATCTGGGCACCGCGGTCCCGCGCGGTGGAGGTAGGCGGCGGTGCCAAGTAGCGCGTCGTGAGTGGAGGAGAGGAGTGGCTGAGCTGACGTGTCGTGTCCTGATTGGACGGAGCGACGTGGCAGCGGCGGCGGACATTGTCCAGCTCGGCGCGGACGTGTCCGGCGGCGCGAGGATGAAGAAGACTAGGGTGTCATCTGCGAAAAATGAACGGGGTGCACATATTTATAGGTGGAGGGATCTAGGAGAGTCCAAATGAGGTGCGGTTTGCGGCCACGCGATCGTGATCGAACGACTGAGATGCGGGAGAGGTTTTGGTGGGTTTTGGGACAAATTGGAGGGGTGTTGGGATGCAACACACATGAGGCCTTTTCGGTCCCTCGGTTAACCGTTGGAGTGTCAAACGAAGTCCAAATGGTACGAAACTTGACAGGCGGTCTACCGGTAGTAAACCAAGGCTGCTTGGCAAGTCTCGGTCCAATCCGGAAATGTTTAATCCCCACACATGAGAAGAATGTAGAAATGGCCACCAGAGGAGAACGAAGCGCCGGATTGCAAAACGGACAACGGGGAAAATTCTCGGATGCATGAGACGAACATGTATGCAAATGAAATGCACATGATGACATGATATGCAATGCATGACATGCAAGCAATGACAACGCAACAACAGCGAATAACTGGACGACACCTGGCACATCGGTCTCGGGGCGTTACAGGTGTTATGGGGACCCCTTGACAGTTCGCTTTGAATAAAACTCCTCCAGCAAGGCCCAACCTTGGTTTTACCATTTGCCTCACCTAGAATGTTTTTCCCTTTGGTTTCCGGAGCCCGAGGGTCATCTTTATTTTAACCCCCCCGGGCCAGTGCTCCTCGGAGTGTTGGTCCAACCTGTCAGCAGCCGGTGGCCACCAGGGGCAACTCTGGGCTGGCCTACCGGAATCTTGGACAATCCGGTGTTGCCCTGAGAATGAGATATGTGCAGCTCCTATCAGGATGTCGGCGCATCGAGCGGCTTTGCTGGTCTTGTTTTACCATTGTCGAAATGTCTTGTAAGCGGGATTCCAAGCCTGATCGGGTCTTCCTGGGAGAAGGAATATCCTTCATTGACCATGAGAGCTTGTGATGGGCTAAGTTGGGACACCCCTGCAGGGTTTTGAACTTTCGAAAGTCGTGCCCGCGGTTATGGGCAGATGGGAATTTGTTAATGTCTGGTTGTAGAGAACTTGACACTTAACTTAATTAAAATGCATCAACCGCGTGTGTAGCCATGATGGTCTCTTCTCGGCGGGGTCCACGAAGTGAACACGGTTCTTGTGTTATGCTTGAACGTAAGTAGTTTGAAGATCACTTCTTGATCACTTCTAGTTCACGACCGTGCTTTGCTCCTCTTCTCGCTCTCATTTGCGTAAGTTAGCCACCTTATATGCTAGTGCTTGCTGCAGCTCCACCTCACTACCTTTTCCTACTCATAATCTTAAATAGTCTTGATCGCGAGGGTGTGAGATTGCTGAGTCCCCGTGACTCATAGATTACTTCCAAAACCAGTTGCAGGTGCCGATGATAATCGTGCAGGTGACGCAACCCAGCTCAAGGAGTTGCTCGATGAAGATCGTGTTCGTTGTGTTGTTTCGTGTCTAGTAGATCAGTAGTGGAGCCTAGTTGGTGCGATCGGGGATGTATTGCATTAGGGGTTGTCTTTCTTTATTTTGTTCCGTAGTCGGACCTTGATTGTATTTGGGATGATGTAATGCCATTTTATGTATTGTGTGAAGTGGCTATTGTAAGCCAACTCTTTATCCCTTTCATATTCAGTACATGGGATGTGTAAAGATTACCCCTCTTGCGACATGCCTACAATGCGGTTATGCCTCTAAGTCATGCTTCGACACGTTGGAGATATAGCCGCATCGTGGGTGTTACAAGTTGGTAATCAGATCCATCCCCGAATTTGGAGCCCCCTGCTTGATCGAATCGTTGGCATTGTTGAGTCTAGAAAAATGTTTTGAGTCTTATAGGATTATATATATCGGGGAGTGGGATTCTTTTTGCTCCTCGGTCCCTTCGTCGCTCTGGTGAGGCCTCCTGATGTAGAGTTTAGAATATTCTCTCCTCAAATTTCACTTTAATTTTTTTTAGGATCACGCGGGTATCTTGGAATCATTCCGATGGTTTTGTGAAGAGAACATTGTTCTTGGTGCCTCCTAACATTTAGGGGTTGTGGCAGTGTCCCGGGGAGTTGAGCTGCGAGGTGTTGTCATCACAATTTTATCGTTGCAGTTCTGGAATACCTGAGTTTCACCGACATCGATAATCTCTTTTATGCAGTTGTTTGTGAGATAACCTCGACGCCACCCAGTACTAGGGCGGGAGTTTGGGAGTATTGCCATAACTTGTATAACGGATGCTTTTTGAAGGTTGAGGTAGATGATTTCCGAAGGTTTCTTGATTATGTGTTGAAGGATGGATATAGCTGGATGTAGGATTTGCTAGTTTTGGGTGAGATATTATGCTTCCCCTGTGTCCCCAACACCTGATTGCATAACCAGAAAGTTTCGGGAGTTTATAAGTGGGAATTCAAGTATATCGTAGGATATCCTTCCAACAGACACAAGATACGACATGGGGTCTATCATATGTTTGTTTCAGCTTATTTTGCAAGTTAATCCTTTGTTTTGTTTTGAGTTGTTATATTCGAGTTGCTTCAATGTCAAGTGTTGAATCCATACCTTTCCTAAGCGGTGTTCTCATACTTCTATGTGGATGCTAATCCTTCTTGATCATCGAGCTTGTCATGTCAATCCTTTTCGACCAGCGTGTTTCTCTTCAAGTGGATCTGATCATTTCAACATTTGCAAGATCACCTCTCGGTTTTACCCAATGTTGTTAGTTCCATCTGTCCCCACGTTGCCTTTGTTTTCCCGCCTACCCACCCTTTTCATTCAAGGAATCAGATTTCTTATACAAGTATCCTTTTATTTATGGGAAGTCTCTCCATTCTTTTCCGTCAATATTCTTATCCGACGATTCTCAAGAAGATACTAACGGAGCTTCAAGTTCGTCAGTCTTCACTCGTTTTCTTCTCCGGTGGATTCAAGTCAAGCTTCGTTGATCATATCCTTTCCTCGTTTCAAATGTCTTCTCTTGCCGGTGCACCTCTTAATCATCCATTTCTCGCTATTCAATTGTTCCGGAGTGCTCAAGGTATCTCGAAGATTCATGCTTCCACTCTGCATTCGTTCAAGCTCTTTCGAGGATGTTATCTCAGTCAAGTCATTTAATTCAACCGGTGCAATCTCTCTTTTAAATCATTTCAACGGTGTTTCTTTTGAGTGGGCCCTAACCCACAGGTCTTTTCCCAGGATCTTACCTCACTCTTCTATTTTCCCGGAGTTATTCTCAAATTCATTTCAAAGTTTGACGTAAGAATGAGTTATCATCAGTCAAATGCCTTTCTACATGATCTTTCAAATTCTTTTCATCGTTGGTTCAACCTTTCCAATTTTCATTCTGGAGTGCCTCAAAAATTCTCAGTGGTGGTTCTTGTCATCATTCTCAACATTTGAAGACCGAAGAAGAGTTTTTCCTCCAAATCTTTTCCCTTCTCTCAAGGATTCGTGGTTCTAGCTTCATGTTATCCTCTCATAATTGTTTGCGATTGTGAGAATTATTTTCATCCATCTGGAGCATTTCAGGAGTCTTTTCAGTTTGATTCTCCGAAGACCATCATTTCGGGTTTATTCATTCTCAGCTTTCAGCTCTCGTTCTCCAAATCTTACAGGTGCATAATTAAAATATCCACTAATCAGCTCACGATCTCTTCGTTCTCATGTATCTAAATTCCCTCAAGTATCATCTTTCATTTTCCTAATTCTTCCCAGTGAATTTGTGTTTTTGCTATTTTCATGTTCAATTCTTACGGTGGTTCTTCCAAGATTCTTCTTCCCTCTTGTTATCATATCTAGTCATTCGTTACTTTTTCCAAATCCTACCGGTGGTTTGTTGAAGACCTTCTCAAGTTGGCTCTATATCCATCTTAATCCTTTTCTACAAGAATAAGTAGTATGCCAAATCCGTTGCTTGTCATCAATCTAAATTGGTGAAGGATGAGCATAACATAATTCTTATTCTTGATTCACCCAAATGATTAATTCTTTATTCCGGAGGATCATCAAATTCTCGGTTCGAGATGCTATATCTTTTATTCCGGAGTTCCAAGCTTCCACTTTATCTCGTCGCAAAGCTTCATCTAATCATTGCAAGGCTTCAATCTTATTCTTTTCATCCTTCTTTTCGTTTGATCATCCTTTCATAACCGGAGGTCTTCATGGAGGCTCTACATGATGGTTCATCAAGGATTTAATTCCTTCTCGAAGTGTTCATTGAGATTCTTTTCAGAGGAGCTTCAAGTATTCCTCTTCTTGCATTCCGAAGTGCAATACTTTCTACCGTATCATTTGAGGTGGTGTTATGTCATTCTTGATAATTTCCCTTCGGGTTTCATGATTCACAAGTTATCAAGAATGAGATATTATAAATCCATCAATCTCGTCATTGGAGTTATCTTGGGTTATATTTCACCTAAAGCTTTCCCTAAGGATTCTTGCTATTTATGGTGCTTATAAATGACCCAAGGCCTTCATTTATCCTTTTGATGAGATAAGCTTCTCATCTCCTTGTTCATATCAATCCAAATCCATTCTCTCCGTTAGTGGCATAATTTCAACTCATAATTTTGAGATGTTTTCCTTAAACCCATTACAAGCTTACTCTCTTCGTTGTTGGGTTTCCAACAATTCCGTTCGACCCATCTCTTAAAGATGCTTTTCAAGCTCATTTCAGGTTGAAGATGTTGTTTTCTTATCTGTTCTTTTGTTCCAACAATCCAACTTCTATTCTTTCATTTTGGAGGCATTGTGATATTGCTTTCTTCAACCATTATCTCATTTTATCAAAGATCATGTTCTTTCCTTTGCTTATCCATTTAACCGAAGTGTTGTGTCCTCTGCTCAAGTTCTTTTCGCCTTATCAAGTCTTGCATCTCTTTTCAACCGGAGTGTTGTCCGAATTTGTTCATCCTTGTTCCTCTTTCCTAATGGAGTGTTTTCAACTTCGATCACCTCCGTGGTATTCTTTCTTTCAAGTTGTTCAACATTTCAAGGTTCTTTGGTTTCACTCGTTTGTTAAAGAAGCAACTTAGTTTACCACTTCTCTTCCTCTGCCGCTTCTCTCCGGTCCCATCCTAGATCTCGGGACGAGATCCTCTCGTAGTGGTGGAGTGTTGTGATGCCCCGAGACCGTTGCGCCAGGTGTATTCCAGTTATTCACCTTCGTTGCCATGTCATTCGCTTGCATGTTGCATCTTGTCATGTCATCATCCGCATTGCATCATCATGTTTTCGAAACATGCATCCATCCCAGTCTCCTCATTCTGTCTGTTGTCCGTTCTGAGTCCACACACACTTGCACGCGCCCGCGGCATGTCCAAAATATTATTTTATAAGTGGCCGGAAAATGTTCTCAGAATGGGTTGAAAGTTGGCATGCGGTGTTGTTATGTGGTCAATAGGCCGCCTGCCAAGTTTCATCGCATTCGGAGTTCGTTAGAGACCCCAGCGGATAACTATAGAATGCCGGTATAATGTCGGACGTTTTCGGTCTCTGGAAATAGTCGTCGGGTCTCTCTCTTCTCTTCTCTCAGCCCAAGGTTTTCTGCATAGCCCACCACCACTCACCACCAGGCCCAACCTAACCTCTCTCGTCAGCCCACGGCCCTCCTCGCGCGCGTTCGAAAACTGTCCTGAACCCGACCCGGATAGTCATCACCGCTGGGTCCGGAACATCCCCAAACATCTACAAAATATCATCGTTTTCTTATTTGGACTCCCTAGTTTATTTTTCTCGACTATCCGATTAAAAATCGGAGGGACCAGATACCCCTCTAAACTTAGCCTACTTCCATATAAATAGAGTAACCCTAAAATTTAGGGACCTTGTCCCATCCATCCCATCCCCACGCCGCCGCCACTCTCGTTGTGTTCAGCGACGAACCAACCAGCCGCCCTCCTCGTTTTTCCCCGACCCAATCCAATCCACCCCTCCTCGATCCTGTTGAACCCAACCTCTGCACCCACCAGCCTCGATCCCGTGTGCCTTCAACCTCCCGAGCATCGGGCTCGTCCACGGCGACCCCTTCGCCGGCGACCAAGGCCAGCACCACCAGGCGCCTCCCTCGTGCCAAATCATGCATGCTTCCAACAGCAGCGCCATCTCCGTGTCGCCTTGTTTGTCCGCTGCATCCCGAAGGCCATGGAGCCTCGTTGCCGATGCTCGCCCTTGCCGTTGTTCGTCCCTGTCGTTCGGCCACTGGATCCGGTCGTCTTCCGTCAACTTCTGCCGGATCCACGCTCACCTCGCCTCGCCGGAGACACCACGGGCCACCGCCTGAGGACCCCGCCGCCATGGCTCTGAACTCTCTCGCCTCTGTCTCTAACAGGCAGGAGGCCAGCCGATCTGACGCCAAGACACCGGTTGCCTCCGCCACCCTTGTCGTTCCAGGCCGGAACCCGCCGGCTGTGCCTCGTCCTCGGCCACCGGTGACCTCGTCGGAGCCCACCTGCGTCACCGGCCAATTTCCCCTACTTCGCCCCTGCATTGAACCTGCTTCCTGTCGAACAGAGACGCCACGCCCGATCGCACTGCCTCCGCTTCGCTCTGCCTACGAGGACCAGCGCCGCGCGAAGCCCATGCTTCCCAGCCGGCCTACTTCCTCGCTTGGGCCTAGGCCCATGGTGAGGCCAGCTCCAGCGCCGTCCTATTTTTCTTTTTTCTTCTCATTTTTGGGCTCGTCCCAGGTTCGGCCCGTTTCTGTTTTTTTTTCTTTCAGCGAATTTCCTATTTAACCAGTGCATTGCATATTTACAGATTGGACCCTATACTTCATGCATATAATAACTCATGAACCGTGCACCGGTTTAAAATGTTTTATATATGAAATATGGCTAGAATTTCATCTAGTTTCATAATATGCCACTTTCACGGATGTTTAAAATGTTGTTTGTTTAAAATTTGCTCTAATTACATGCTAAATGATTTAATTCATATCTAATAAACCGTAGCTCGGTTTTAAATAAATTATATATGTAAATGGGGTAGAAAAATGCCTAGTTTAAATGGTGACATCACTTTGCATGTTTAACAAATCTAAAATATGTTTTAAGGTCAGAACAGGACAAAATCCATAAATTGCACATGAGGATTTTTTCGGAGTTGGTGTCTGTTGTTCCGGCCTCATTTAAACTTGCCTGGATGGGTAGTTATCTTTTGCTTCACCTCTTGCCATGTTAATCAACATTTAATATTGTTGGGTACATAAACAAGATCGAACTAAATAACTTGAATGTGGTGTTCCGTCAATATGCAACTCGTTGCATATTGAACTCCATTTAACTTGTAGCTTTGGTTGTGCACTTTGCCATGCCATGCCTCATTAAACTGGACATGCATCATACTTGGTTGTGCATCATGCCATGTTTATGTGATGGTTGTTTACCATGTTGTTTTGCTTCTTTTCGGTGTTGCTTCTTCGGGTTAGTTCTGATAGCGTCGCATTTGTGAGGATCCATTCGACTTCATTCATTTGTCTTCTTCACGGACTCATTCTTCTTCTTTGCGGGATCTCAAGCAAGATGACCATACCCTCGAAATCACTTCTATCTTTGCTTACTTAGTTGTTCGCTCTATTGCTATGCCACAATACCTACCACTTGCTTTATCATGCCTCCCATATTGCCATGTCAAGCCGCTAATCCACCTTTCCTAGCAAACCGTTGTTTGGCTATGTTACCGCTTTGCTCAGCCCCTCTTATAGCGTTGCTAGTTGCAGGTGAAGTTGAAGTTTGTTCCATGGTGGAACATGGTTTTGTTGGGATATCACTATATATACATTGTTTTATTAATGCATCTATATACTTGGTAAAGGGTGGAAGGCTCGGCCTTGTGCCTGGTGTTTTGTTCCACTCTTGTCGCCCTAGTTTCCATCATACCGGTGTTATGTTCCTTGATTTTGCGTAACTTACATGGTTGGGTGTTATGGGGACCCCTTGACAGTTCACTTTGAATAAAACTCCTCCAGCAAGTTCCAACCTTGGTTTTACAATTTGCCTCACCTAGCCTTTTTTTCCTTGGGTTTCCGGAGCCCGAGGGTCATCTTTATTTTAAACCCCCCGGGCCAGTGCTCCTCGGAGTGTTGGTCCAAGATGTCAGCGGCCGGTGGCCACTAGGGGCAACTCTGGGCTGGCCTACTGGAATCTTGTACAATCTGGTGTTGCCCTGAGAACGAGATATGTGCAGCTCCTATCAGGATGTCGGCCCATCGGACGGCTTTGCTGGTCTTGTTTTACCATTGTCGACATGTCTTGTAACCGAGATTCCAAGCCTGATCGGGTCTTCCTGGGAGAAGGAATATCCTTCGTTGACCATGAGAGCTTGTGATGGGCTAAGTTGGGACACCCCTGCAGGGTTTTGATCTTTCGAAAGCCGTGCCCGCGGTTATGGGCAGATGGGACTTTGTTAATGTCTGGTTGTAGAGAACATGACACTTAACTTAATTAAAATGCATCAACCACGTGTGTAGCCGTGATGGTCTCTTCTCAGCGGGGTCCGCGAAGTAAACACGGTTCTTGTGTTATGCTTGAACATAAGTAGTTTCAGGATCACTTCTTGATCACTTCTAGTTCACGACCATGCTTTGGTCCTCTTCTCGCTCTCATTTGCGTAAGTTAGCCACCATATAGGCTAGTGCTTGCTGCAGCTCCACCTCACTACCTTTTCCTACCCATAAGCTTGAATAGTCTTGATCATGAGGGTGTGAGATTGCTGAGTCCCCGTGACTCACAGATTACTTCCAAAACCAGTCTCAGGTGCCGATGATAACCGTTCAGGTGACGCAACCCAGCTCAAGGAGTTGCTCGATGAAGATCGTGTTTGTTGTGTTGTTTCGTTTCCAGTCTATCAGTAGTGGAGCCCAGTTGGGCGATCGGGGATCTATTGCATTAGGGGTTGTCTTTCTTTATTTGGTTCCGTAGTCGGACCTTGATTGTATTCGGGATGATGTAATGCTATTTTATGTATTGTGTGAAGTGGCGATTGTAAGCCAACTCTTTATCCCTTTCATATTCAGTACATGGGATGTGTAAAGATTACCCCTCTTGTGACATGCCTACAATGCGGTTATGCCTCTAAGTCGTGCTCCGACACATGGGAGATATAGCCGCATCGTGGGTGTTACAAGTTGGTAATCAGAGCCATCCCCAACTTAGGAGCCCTCTGCTTGATCGAATCATTGGCGTTGTTGAGTCTAGAAAAATGTTTTGATTCTTATAGGATTATATATATCGGAGAGTAGGATTCTTTTTACTCCTCGGTCCCTTCGTCGCTCTGGTGAGGCCTCCTGATGTACAGTTTAGACTGTTCTCTCCTCAAATTTCACTTTAATTTTTTAGGATCACGCGGGTATCTTGCAATCATTCTGATGGTTTTGTGACGAGAACATTGTTCTTGGTGCCTCCTGACATTTAGGGGTTGTGGCAGTGTCCCGGGGAGTTGAGCTCTGAGGTGTTGTCGTCACAATATTATCGTTGCAGTTCTGGAATATACCTGAGTTTCGCCGACATCAAAAATCTCTTTTATGCAGTTGTTGGTGAGATAACCTCGACGCCACCCAGTATTGGGGCGGGAGTTCAGGAGTATTGCCATAACTCGTATAACAGATGCTTTTCAAAGGTTGACGTAGATGATTTCCGAAGGTTTCTTGGTTATGTGTTGAAGTATGGATACAGCTGGATGTAGGATTTGCTAGTTTTGGGTGAGATATTATGCTTCCCCTGTATCCCCAACACCTGATTGCATAACCAGAAAGTTTGGGGAGTTTATAAGTGGGAATTCAAGTATATCATAGGATATCCTTCCAACAGACACAGGATACGACATGGGGTCTATCATATGTTTGTTTCAGCTTATTTTACAAGTCAATCCTTTGTTTTGTTTTGAGTTGTGGTATTCGAGTTGCTTCAATGTCAAGTGTTGATTCCGTACCTTTCCTAAGCGGTGTTCTCATACTTCTATGTGGATGCTAATCCTTCTTGATCATCGAGATTGTCATGTTAATCCTTTTCAACCAGCCTGTTTCTCTTCATGTGGATCCGATCATTTCAACATCCGCAAGATCACCTCTCGGTTTTTCCCAATGTTTTAGATCCTTCTGTCCCCAAATTGCCTTTGTTTTCCCGCCCACCCACCCTTTTCATTCAAGGAATCAGATTTCTTATTCAAGTATCCTTTTATTTATGGGAAGTCTCTCCATTCTTTTCCGTCAATATTCTTATCCGACGATTCTCAGGAAGATACTAATGGAGCTTCAAGTTCGTCACTCTTCACTCGGTTTCTTCTCCGGTGGATTCAAGTCAAGCTTTGTTGATCATATCCTTTCCTCGTTTCAAATGTCTTCTTTTGCCGGTGCACCTCTTAATCATCCATTTCTCGCTATTCAGTTGTTCTGGAGTGCTCAAGGTATCTCGAAGATTCGTGTTTCCACTCTGCTTTCGTTCAAGCTCTTTCGAGGATGTTATCTCAGTCAAGTCATTTAATTCAACCGGTGCAATCTCTCTTTTAAATCAGTTCAACGATGTTTGTTTTGAGTGGGCCCTAACCCACAGGTCTTTTCCCAGGATCTTACCTGACTCTTCTATTTTCCCGAAGTTATTCTCAAATTCATTTCAAAGTTCGATGCAAGAATGAGTTATCATCAGTCAAATGCCTTTCTCCATGATCGTTCAAATTCTTTTCATCGTTGGTTCAACCTTTCCAATTTTCATTCCGGAGTGCCTCAAAATTCTCAGTGGTGGTTCTCGTCATCATTCTCAACATTTGAAGACCGAAGAAGAGTTTTTCCTCCAAATATTTTCCGTTCTCTCAAGGATTCGTGGTTCTAGCTTCATGCTATCCTCTCATAATTGTTTGCGATTGTGAGAATTGTTTTCATCCATCTGGAGCATTTCAGGAGTCTTTTCAGTTTGATTCTCCGAAGACCATCATTTCGGGTTTATTCATTCTCAGCTTTCATCTCTCGTTCTCCAAATCTTACCGGTGCATCATTAAAATATCCTCTAATCAGCTCATGATCTCTTCGTTCTCATGTATCTAAATTCCCTCAAGTGTCATCTTTCGATTTCCCAATTCTTCCCGGTGAATTTGTGTTTTTGCTATTTTCATGTTCAATTCTTACGGTGGTTCTTCCAAGATTCTTCTTCCCTCTTGTTATCATATCTAGTCATTCGTTTTTTTTCAAATCCTACCGGTGGTTTGTTGAAGACCTTCTCAAGTTGGCGCTATATCCATCTTAATCCTTTTCTACGAGAATAAGTAGTATGCCAAATCCGTTGCTTGTCATGAATCTAAATTGGTGAAGGATGAGCATAACATAATTCTTATTCTTGATTCACCCAAATGATTAATTCTTTATTCCGGAGGCTCATCAAAATCTCGGTTCGAGATGCTTTATCTTTTATCCCGGAGTTCCAAGCTTCCACTTTATCTCGTCGCAAAGCTTCATCTAATCATTGCAAGGCTTCAATCTTATTCTGTTCATCCTTCTTTTCGTTTGATCATCCTTTCATTACCGGAGTTCTTCACGGAGGCTCTACATGATGGTTCATCAAGGATTTAACTCCTTCTCGAAGTGTTCATTGAGATTCTTTTCAGAGGAGCTTCAAGTATTCCTCTTCTTGCATTCCGAAGTGCAATTCTTTCTACCGTATCATTTGAGGTGGTGTTATGTCATTCTTGATAATTTCCCTTCGGGTTTCATGATTCAGAAGTTATCAAGAATGAGATATTTTAAATCCATCAATCTCGTCATTGGAGTTATCTTGGGTTATATTTCACCTAAAGCTTTCCCTAAGGATTGTTGCTATTTATGGTGCTTATAAATGACCCAAGGCCTTCATTTATCCTTCCGGTGAGATAAGCTTCTCATCTCCTTGTTCATATCAATCCAAATCCATTCTTTCCGTTAGTGGCAGAATTTCAACTCATAATTTTGAGATGTTTTTCTTAAACCCACTAAAGCTTACTCTTTTCGTTGTTTGGTTTCCAACAATTTCGTTTGACCCTTCTCCTAAAGATGCTTTTCAAGCTCATTTCAGGTAGAAGATGTTGTTTTCTTCTCCGTTCTTTTGTTCCGACGATCCAACTTCTATTCTTTCGTTTTGGAGGCATTGTGATATTGCTTTCTTCAAGCATTATCTCGTTTTATCAAAGATCATGTTCTTTCCATTGCTTATCCATTTAACCGAAGTGTTGTGTCCTCTGCTCAAGTTCTTTTCGCCTTATCAAGTCTTGCATCTCTTTTCAACTGGAGTGTTGTCCGAATTTGTTCGTCCTTATTCCTCTTTACTAACGGAGTGTTTTCAACTTTGATCACCTCCGTGGTATTCTTTCTTTCAAGTTGTTCAACCTTTCAAGGTTCTTTGGTTTCACTCGTTTGTCAAAGAAGCAACTTAGTTTACCTCTTCTCTTCCTCTTCCGCTTCTCTCCAGTGCCATCCTAGATTTCGGGACGAGATACTCTCGTAGTGGTGGAGTGTTGTGACGCCCCGAGACCGTTGCGCCAGGTGTCTTCCAGTTATTCGCCGTCGTTCACATGTCATTAGCTTGCATGTTGCATCTTGTCATGTCATCATCCATATTGCATCATCATGTTTTCGAAACTTGCATCCGTCCCGGTCTCCTCGTTCTGTCTGTTGTCTCTTCTGAGTCCAGACACACTTGCACGCGCCCGCGGCATGCCCGAAATATTATTTTATAAGTGGCCAAAAAATGTTCCCAGAATGGGTCGAAAGTTGGCATGCGGTGTTGTTATGTTGTCAGTAGGCCACCTGCCAAGTTTCATCGCATTCGAAGTTCGTTAGACGCCCCAACGGATAACTATAGCGGCATTATAACCGGTCTAACGTCGGACGTTTTCGGTCTCCGGAAACAGTCGTCGGGTCTCTCTCTTCTCTTCTCTCAGCCCAAGGTTTTCTGCACAGCCCACCACCACTCACCTCCAGGCCCAAGCTAACCTCTCTCGTCAGCCCACGGCCCTCCTCGCGCGCGTCCGAAAACTGTCCCGAACTCGACCCGGATAGTCATCACCGTTGGGTCTGGAACATCCCCAAACATCTATAAAATATCACTGTTTTCTTATTTGGACTCCCTAGTTTATTTTTCTCGACTGTCCGATTAAAAATCGAAGCGACCAGATACCCCTCTAAACCTAGCCTACTTCCATATAAATAGAGCAACCCTAAGATCTAGGGACCTTGTCCCATCCATCCCATCCCCACGCCGCTGCCACTCTCCTTGTGTTCAGCGTCCAACCTACCAACTGCCCTCCTCGTTTTTCCCCGACCCAATCCAATCCACCCCCTCCTCGATCCCGTTGAACCCGACCTCTGCACCCACCAGCCTCGATCCCATGCGCCTTCAACATCCCGAGCATCGGGCTCGTCCTCGCCGACCCCTCCGCCGGCAACCAAGGCCAGCACCACGAGGCGCCTCCCTCGTCTCCTCCCCGAGTCGTCCTCCTCCAGGACCTCTCACCGTCTCCGCAACCCTCCTCTGGCGCCGTCACCTCGTCCATGCCGTCCTTCATCTCGTCGCCGCCCCGTGCCCATGTCACCACCGTCGTGGACCTGCTCTGTCCGAGGACCTCCAAGAAGCACCACCCAGCGGATCTGCTCGAGATCGCCACTCCCTGCGCTTAAAATCCCTCCTACCGGAGCCCCAAAATTCCAGCGCCGCCTCGCCATGCCTTGCAGCGAGCTCCTGCAGCTCGTCTCGAGGGCCAAAGCCAAGTCGCCCGCGCGATGCCTCCCCTTTCTGCTTCGCCTCGCACCAAATCCCGCCTGCTTCCAACAACAGCGCCATCTCCGCCTCGCCCTGTTTGTCCGCTGCCTCCCGAAGGCCATGGAGTGTCGCTGTCGATGCTCGCCCTTGCCGTTGTTCGTCCCCGTCGTTCGGCCACTAGATCCGGTCGTCCTCCATCAACTTCTGCCGGATCCACGCTCACCTTGCCTCACCGGAGACACCACGCGCCACCGTCCGAGGACCCCGCCGCCATGGCTCTGAACTCTCTCGCCTCTGTCTGTAATGGGCAGGAGGCCAGCCGATCTGACGCCAAGCCACTGGTTGCCTCCGCCCACCCTTGTAGTTCCAGGCCGGATCCCGCTTGCTGGGCCTCGTCCCCGGCCACCGGTGACCTCGTCGGAGCCCACCTGCGTCGCCGGCCAATTTCCCCTGCTTCGCCCTACACTGAACCTGCTTCCTATCGAACAGAGACGCCACGCGCAATTGTGCTGCCTCCGCTTCGCTCTGCCTACGAGACCCAGTGCCGCGCGAAGCCCATGCTTCCCAGCCGGCCTGCTTCTTCGCTTGGGCCTAGGCCCATGGTGAGGCCAGCTCCAGCGCCGTCCTTTTTTTTCTTTTTTCTTCTCATTGTTGGGCTTGTCCTAGATTCGGCTCGTTTTTGTTTTTTTTTTCTTTCAGCGAATTTCCTATTTAACCAGTGCACTCCATATTTACAGATTGGACCCTATACTTCATGCATATAATAACTCATGAACCGTGCACCGGTTTAAAAATGCTTTATATATGAAATATGGCTAGAATTTCATCTAGTTTCATAATATGCCACTTTCACGGATGTTTAAAATGTTGTTTGTTTAAAATTTGCTCTAATTACATGCTAAATGATTTAACTCATATCTAATAATATATGTAAATGGGGTAGAAAAATTCCGAGTTTAACATGGTGGCATCACTTCGCATGTTTAATAAATCTAAAATATGGTTTAGGGCAGAACAGAACCAAATCCATAAATTGCATATGAGGATTTTTCCGGACTTGTTGTTTGTTGTTCCGGCCTCATTTAAACTTGCCTAGATAGGTAGTTATCTTTTGCTTCACCTCTTGCCATGTTAATCAACATTTAATATTGTTGGGTACATAAACGAGATCGAACTAAATAACATGAATGTGTTGTTCCGTCAATATGCAACTCGTTGCATATTGAACTCCATTTAACTTGTAGCTTTGCTTGTGCACTTTTCCATGCCTTGCCTCATTAAACCGGACATGCATCATACTTGGTTGTGCATCATGCCATGTTTATGTGATGGTTGTTTACCATGTTGTTTTGCTTCTTTCCGGTGTTGTTTCTTCGGGTTAGTTCCGATAACGTCGCCTTTGTGAGGATCCATTCGACTTCGTCCCTTCCTCTTCTTCACGGACTCATTCTTCTTCCTTGCGGGATCTCAAGCAAGATGACCATACCCTCGAAATCACTTCTATCTTTGCTTGCTTAGGTTCTTGCTCTATTGCTATGCCACAATACGTACCACTTGCTTTATCATGCCTCCCATATTGCCATGTCAAGCCGCTAATCCACCTTTCCTAGCAAACTGTTGTTTGGCTATGTTACCGCTTTGCTCAACCCCTCTTATAGCGTTGCTAGTTGCAGGTGAAGTTGAAGTTTGTTCCATGTTGGAACATGGTTTTGTTGGGATATCACTATATATACATTGTTTTATTAATGCATCTATATACTTGGTAAAGGGCGGAAGGCTCGGCCTTATGCCTGGTGTTTTGTTCCTCTCTTGCCGCCCTAGTTTCCTTCATACCGGTTTTATGCTCCTTGATTTTGCGTTGCTTACACGGTTGGGTGTTATGGGGACCCCTTGACAATTTGCTTTGAATAAAACTCCTCCAGCAAGGCCCAACCTTGGTTTACCATTTGCCTCACCTAGCCTTTTTTCCCTTGGGTTTCCGGAGCCCGAGGGTCATCTTTATTTTAACCCCCCCGGGCCAGTGCTCCTCGGAGTGTTGGTCCAACCTGTCAGCAGCCGGTGGCCACCAGGGGCAACTCTGGGCTGGCCTACCGGAATCTTGGACAATCCGGTGTTGCCCTGAGAACAAGATATGTGCAGCTCCTATCAGGATGTCGGCACATCGGGCGGCTTTTGCTGGTCTTGTTTTACCATTGTCGAAATGTCTTGTAACCGGGATTCCGAGCCTGATCGGGTCTTCCTAGGAGAAGGAATATCCTTCGTTGACTGTGAGAGCTTGTGATGGGCTAAGTTGGGACACCTCTGCAGGGTTTTGAACTTTCAAAAGCCGTGCCCGCAGTTATGGGTAGATGGGAATTTGTTAATGTCCGGTTGTAGAGAAATTGACACTTAACTTAATTAAAATGCATCAACCACGTGTGTAGCCGTGATGGTCTCTTCTCGGCGGGGTCCGGGAAGTGAACACGGTTCTTGTGTTATGGTTGAACGTAAGTAGTTTCAGGATCACTTCTTGATCACTTCTAGTTCATGACCGTGCTTTGCTCCTCTTCTCGCTCTCATTTGCGTAAGTTAGACACCATATATGCTAGTGCTTGCTGCAGCTCCACCTCACTACATTTCCTACCCATAAGCTTAAATAGTCTTGATCGCGAGGGTGTGAGATTGCTGAGTCCCCGTGACTCACAGATTACTACCAAAACTAGTTGCAGGTGCCGATGATAACCGTGCAGGTGACGCAACCCAGCTCAAGGAGTTGCTCGATGAATATCGTGTTCATTGTGTTGTTTCGTTTCCAGTCGATCAGTAGTGGAGTCCAGTTGGGGCGATCGGGGATCTATTGCATTAGGGGTTGTCTTTCTTTATTTGGTTTCGTAGTCCGACCTTGATTGTATTCGGGATGATGTAATGCTATTTTATCTATTGTGTGAAGTGGCGATTGTAAGCCAACTCTATCCCTTTCATATTCAATACATGGGATGTGTAAAGATTACCCCTCTTGTGACATGCGTACAATGCGGTTATGCCTCTAAGTCGTGCTCTGACACATGGGAGATATAGCCGCATCGTGGGTGTTACAGCCTGCCCCTGCCGTCGTTGCGTCCCGCTCCGCTGTTGCTGCCCTGCTTCCCCTGCTCGTTGGCCACTGTCGCCCGCAACCCGCTTGCCCAGCAGCCGCCACTCGCCGCCTGCTATGCCTCTTCGCCCATGGCCGCCGGCCGCCCTCCTGCTCCCTGAGCGCTGGAGCCCCGCCTCTGCCCACTGGCCGTGCCCATCCCCGCGCCGCGCCCATCCTCCCTGTGACCGCCACCTTCCCTCTGGCCCGCCGCACTATTCTGGACGACGCCCGTGTGGCCCCTGTCCGGAGGCTCCCAAGTGACATCTAACCAATCTAGGAGACACCATTCTCCAAAAGGTAATAGATGGTGTGTTGATGATGAACTCCTTGCTCTTTTGCTTCAAATGATAGTCTCCCCAACAGTCAACTCTCTATCATGGATTTGGATTTGGTGAAAGATGATTTGAGTGGAAAGCAACTTGCGGAAGGCTAGAGATCAAGATTCATATGGTTGGAATGGAATATCTTGGTCTCAACACAAGAGTAGGTGGTTCTCTCTCAGTAAATGAATGCTGGAAGTGTAGGCACGTTCTGCTGGCTCTCCTTCATAATGAAGGAAGGGTCGAGGGGTATATATAGCCTCCACACAAAATCTAACCATTACACACAATTTACCAAACTTGGTGGGACCGAATCAAAACTCGGTCAGACCGATTCAGTTCAAAATGTGAACGTTAGGCCTTTCGGTGGGACCGACATGTCAACTCGGTGGGACCGATTCCATTAGGGTTAGGGCATAATGTAATCTTGGTCAGACCAATTACACAAACTCTGTAGGACCAACTTTGGTAATAAGCTAACCAGAGAGTTGGTCTGGCAAACTCGGTGGGACCGATTCGCTCGATTCGGTGAGACCGAAACATTACGAAAGGGAAATAGAGAGTTTGCATTGCAAACTCGGTGGAACCGATCGCCCATCTTGGTTGGACCGAAATGTTACAAAGGGAAACAGAGAGTTTGCAATCCCATCTCAGTGAGACCGAGATCCCTATCGGTGAGATCAAAATGACTAGGGTTTCTAGCAGTGGCTATGTCAAGTAAACTCGGTGGCGCTGGATAGAACATTTCGGTGGGGTCGAGTTTGACTTTTGATTTGGGAAATATGTGGATATGAGAAAGTGGTTGAGGGTTTTTGGAGCATATCACTAAGCATTTTGAGCAAGTAAGCCATTAAGCAACACCTCATCCCCTTATAATAGTATTGGCTTTTCCTATGGACTCAATGTGATCTTGGATCACTAAAATGAAAATGTAGAGTCTTGAGCTTGAGCCAATGTGTGTACTTAGCGTTTTGAAGGGTCCACATTCCTAATCCATGCCATGCCAATCATTGAACTTTCTTAATTGATCATCTTGAAATGGTATTAGTTCAACGAGCTATATGTTGTTAGTAATTACCAAAAGCACCCAGGGATAGTTGCACTTTCAATCTCCCCCTTTTGTTAATTGATGACAACATATAGATCAAAGCTTCGACAAATGATAATAAGATTTAAATACATCATCGCTTTGAGAAGTATGTGATAAGCAAGAGATCCCCCTAAATTTGTGCATTGTTTAAGATTTGCTTTTGAATGCAAATGCACAATCGATTGGGATCATGGGTCACTCTTCCATGTCACATACATCTTGGTGGAGCGCTCAAAATGATAGGAATTAAAACATGCACTCATCACCAAGTAAAGTGAGTGATCATATAGGGATATAAAAGATAATGTCATCAAGGCAAGGATTAAGGTATAATATGATCAAACACATGATCATATAAGTATCTCACACACAAACATAAAAAGTATCAACCGAGGACACACAAAAGTTCAACCAAATAGCAAGAGAGACAAAGCAGCAAAACATTCTCTCTCGAAGCCTATGATCTATACATTTCTCCCCCTTTGGCAACAAGTTACAAAAAATTTGAAAATGCATAGTGCTATGCGTCTCTTAGGCTTGGTCTTCAGGAGGAGGTGTAGAGAGAACTCCAAGGACGAAGGCATTAGTGGATGATGTTGGAGCTGGTGGAGTGGTTGCTGGAGGTGGCGCAGAAGCTGTTGCTGGTGTAGATGAAGTAGCTCTTGTATCTGGCACTAGCACTTCGGCTGACCTCTGACTTCTTGGTACTCGCTGAAAAGCATTTGTAGTTTCCTTCCCTCTCTTCTCCTCCACTTCCTCCTGGAGCTGCTCGACTACAGTCTGTATCTCAGTCACATTCAGATCAAGATCGTAAAACTTTGCCTCAATGATCCTCTCCAAGCTCCCCTGATTTTGAGTTAGGGTGGCCAAGCCGTTCTCAATCCTCAAAGTTGCCTAAATCAGATAACGTAGCTGATCTTGTTTTCTCTTTAAGAACACCTAAGATGCTTCCTCAGCACTTGACATCCTTGCATCCTTTTATGCCTTTGCCTTAGCTCTCTTATCTTGTGCTTGTGCTGATGAAGGATCATCCTCATTCATCACAACTATGTTATCCTCAAATTCTAGGTGCAATGGTAAATGCTCCTTGTCCAACAAGTAAGTGCATGTGCCCATCTTGGAGTTGATGAGAACCTGAATGTGTGGAGCATACCCACAAGATCTTTTCTGATCTGTAGCAGTCCTCTTGATTGTCTCAACAATCAGACTCATGACCTTGAATTTTTGAGGAACATCAAATATCTGCAGCAAGTTGATTAAATGTCCTCTTATCATCTTCTGATCTCTAGATTTGGGTAATAGAGTATGCCTTAAGATTGTGTTGATTGTAGGCATACCAGAAAACAGATAATGCACAGATCCAAGCTTGTGTGTCTCCAAAGCTTTGTCTGGGATCTCCTTGTACATGTTTGCCATTGAGTTGTGGTCCTTCTTTTTCTTGGCATACACATCCAAATCATCCTCATGTTTTTCTAGGGCATTGATCAACTTGGCCCACTCATCAACAATTGATTGGTACCTTGTACCCTCAGACATCCATATAATTCTACCATATGGATAGAAATGAGCTGTAGAATAGAATTGCACAATGAGCTCATCATTCCATTTGGTAAGCTTCTGTCACACAAACTTGTCAACACCACAAGCTTTGAAGCTTTCATGCACTCCTGGGAAATAGTCTTCATTCTCATCAATGAATTCCCAATCAACCCACTTCATATCACAGACTATAGTCTTCTTATCAAGCAAAATAGTCTCATAAAAGTCTTGATGTTCTTTGGTGTGGAACATATAGTCCACTGCAGTCCTCCTCCTCATAGCATAGGGATCAGACTGTCTCCAAAGTCTCAATCCTGCATCCTTCCTGATGTTCATGTCCTCGTCCATTGGATGAGTGTCGTTGTGTTCTGGAATCTTTGGTTTCAGTTTTCTCAGCACTTGGGCTTCTACATCTTCTTCTTCAACTTCAGGCACTGGGGCCTTGTTCTTTTCTTCAACTGGGATGTCCCTGGTGCTTCTCTTGGGCTTAGAAGCCTTTTGAGCTTGAGTAGCGGCCTTGGGTGCAGTCTTGGGCTTTGAAGTGGAAGCCCCTGACTTAATGGCATTCCCGATAAGCTTCTGGGACTTGGGTGCTGGTGCAGCATCCTCTTCCTCTTCTTCTGGATCTCTCATTATAGAGGATCTGCCAATGACTCTGGCAGTGGTCTTCTTGACCCTCTCTTTCCTTTTCTTTCCCTCTCCAGTAGGCTATTTAGTTGGCTTAGAGATATCAGCAGTTGAGGCTCTGGCCTTTAAAGTTGGCACCCTCTTGGCAGGGGTCTTCTTATGTAGTCCAGGTTTTGTTGTTGTAGTAGTACCATATTCTTTCTTTAGTACTTTCTTTTTGGAGCTAACTTCCTCCTCAACAGCCACATAGTCCTCATCTTCTAAATCTGAGGTTTTCTTCTTCCTTGTTCTGGTGGCTGCCTTAGGCAAATTACTGGGAGTGCTCCTGCTGCACTCATCATAGCTGCTTGAGAGACTAGTGCCCTCACTCAATTGCAGCTGCTCTTCTGACTTGTTCTGACTGTCACTTTGGTCAGACATCCTGGCAAGCAAACTGACAGCAAACCCTGTGAATAGATATAGATGAGGTAGAATAGATGAGCATCACAAAGTGCAAAGTTTTTGCAAAACAAATGAGTAAAAACTTAGTTTTAGTTCTCCATAGAAATCATTTCAGAGCTACCGATTTGTTAAACTCGAAGATACCGAAGCAACTGTTGGAGTCTAAACTAGTGAACTCGGTCAGACTGAGTCATAGTTCGGTGGCTCCGAGATTGCTAGGGTTTCATAGATAATCGAATTAGGTCGCACTTATTTGCAATTTTCCAATCAGACCAAAAAGTGCATGTGCAATGGCCTAAGCCAAATCGGTGGGACTGATTTCCAAAACTCGGACGGTCTGAGATGAGTTTGGCGGAGACCTAACCATAAATTTTCGAATCAAATCTAACCTAAAGGGAGTTTTCTCGAGATAGATTTATTTCATATGTGGTAATGATCATGGCAAAGCAATGTGCTAGGAATCGGAGTAAGGAATTTAGCACACAAGATCGAACTCAAACCGTAGTTCAGTGGGAGTTCGCTACGGCGACAACGATGGGGCAGAATCCCATTAACGGTGATGGAAACCAGCGGCTGGAGGGCGCTGGCGACGAGGAGACGATCCGGAGAGCCGAGGTGGCAGAGCAGGACACAGGCGGGCTGAGGAGGTTTGAAGAGATTTCCAAAATCTCACCCGTGGGTATATATATCCTGACCCTGTCTGTGTGACCGATTGGAAAAACTCGGTGGCACCGAGATGCAGAATCGCAAGTGGTTACTGTAACTTGGTGTGACCGAAAAGTTCAAATCGGTTGCACCATGATTGAAAACCTAGATCAACTCAGTGAACTTGGTGTGACCGAAATGGATGGATCGGTCAGACCGAAATGCACTAAGAGGTTTTGGAAGTTTAAGTCTATGACGAATCGGGGACTCCGAGTGCTCCTAACACAGAGTGGCTCGAATCTGACTTGATCAAACTTTGTGATGTAGCATGCATAGAGCACTACTAGGAAAAGGGCTATAGATGGAAATGACACTAATGGCGCACCAGACATGTGGTGCGCCATTACTATATACTAATGGCGCACCATCTGTTGGTGCGCCATTAGTGTGGAAGACACTAATGGCGCACCAGGCACACGGTGCGCCACGAGTAACAAAATGTTTTTTTTTCATTTTTTCAAACATACTAATGGCGCATCCAGGCAGAGTGCGCCATTAGCAGTTAGAACTACTAATGGCGCACCAGCCATAGAGTGCGCCACTACTGTATTTCTTTTACTTTTTTGCAAAACTACTAATGGGGCACCGTTACATAGTGCGCCATTACTAGTTTAAACTAGTAATGGCGCATTGTGCCACGGTGCGCCATTAGTATAAAAATTATTATTTTTACTTTTTTGCAAAATTACTAATGGCGCATGCCTGTGCGGTGCGCCATTAGTATGTTGGGTTACTAATGGCGCATGTCTCTGTGGTGCGCCATTAGCACCCCCCGCACCCTTCACCCGCTCCACCGCCGACGACGACCCCCGCACCCTCTCCCCCGCTCCACCGCCGCCGCCGACCCACCGCACCCTCCCCCGCTCCACCGCCGCCGACGACCCACCGCACCCTCCCCCGCTCCACCGCCGCCGACAACCCACCACACCCTCCCCCACTCCAGTGCCGCCGACGACCCCCCGCACCCTCCCCCGCTCCACTGCCGCCGACGACCCACCGCACCCTCCCCCGCTCCACCGCCGCCGACGATCCCCCGCACCCTCCCCCGCTCCACCGCCGATGACGACCCACCGCACCATCCCCCGCTCCACCGCCATCGACGACCCACCGCACCCTCCCCCGCTCCACCGCCGCCGCCGGCACCCCGCACCCTCCCCCACTTTTTGATGATATTTTTAAATAACAAATTTGATGATATTTTCAAATAAGAAATTTGATGATATTTTCAATTAAAAATAAAAAACAAATTTGATGATATTTTTTTTAAAAAAATTGATGATATTTGATGATATCTTCTGTTCTAGTCCTCCTGAAAATAACATATTTGATAAAAAAACTAATTATTAGATGCAACAAGAAATAATGAAAAAAAGTTACTAATGGCGCACCAGAGGCGGGTGCGCCATTGCTATCAGAAAAAAAAGTTACTAATGGCGCACCAGAGGAGGGTGCGCCATTGCTATCAGAAAAAAACTACTAATGGCGCACCAGAGGGTGGTGCACCATTGCTATAGTGTCTAGCTGGATACCCCTTCGCCCGATCCCCCCTTCCCTCTCCCTCGCCAGATCCCCCTTCCCTCCCCCACCACAACCGCTCCGACGACCCCCGGCCCGCTCCACACCCGCTCCGGCTCCCCCGCGCCTGCTCCGACGACCCCCGCGCCCGCTCCACACCCTAGCACCTCCCCACTTCCCCTCCCCTCACGCTGCTTCGCCCGACTAGGTCATCCCCATCGACACCGCATCGTCCCCGCGACCACCGTCGTCCCCCTACCCCACCAAGCAGTCCAGGAGCTTTGCAGTGTTCTTCTACGTCATCTACGGCCAGCCGTTCGAGCTCGACGACTCTGCATCGTGCGGATCGAGGTCTTCTTCCACCTCCGGCCACCGCGGCCTCACCATCGATCCGCGCCACCTCGTCAACCCCGGCCCCGCATGAGCTCGCCACAGTCTTCCTCTCGGTGAGCTGCACCAGTTCCCCTTCCCCCCCTCTCGGTGACCTGGATGTTTGGCTTAAGTTGGAGGCTGCAACGAAAGAGTTCATTCAGAAAAAAAATACAGGCTTTAAAGATGATTTTTTCTTACTATTGCCATGTTTTTTCAATTTATCAAGCTCCAGCACAAATATCCGATAGTATTTGGGCTGCAGTTAGTGTACTAATTAGTTGGATATTTGAGTAGTATTGTCAACAGTAATAACTTTTACATATTTGCATTGCTTCCAAGAGTAACAGCAGGTGCTTAGGACACCTTTAGGAGATCTACTCATCTCTAATCATGCTACTCAAGGATAGGAACCGTAGGCTTCTCTAATCTGCTTGTGCTAGGTTGTTCTACAGTTCAAGATTTACTCCTTAACTGAATTCTGTAACCAACAAACCTAGCTCTTGCAAGTAACAACATGTTCAAGATCAAGGTTGACAGTATGTTCTGACAGTATAAGAGTAGGAATTCTGTGTTGTTTCTAAAAGCTCTACAATATCCAGATTTTATGATATTTGTACATCCAGTTTTTGTGGTTAGATATCTGACAGTATAAGAGTATGTTCTGACAGTATAAGAGTATAAGAGTAGTATATCCAGTTTTTGTTGTTAGATATCTGAATTGAGAAATAACATAGCTTTTGCGGTCTCCATATACTACTAAGACTACTACTGTATTTCATTTCAAAGTGTAAAATGTTGGTACTGAGATTTTCATTTCCAATGAGTGATGTTTTTCCTAGCAGTAGAAAAATAGCAGTAGCCATGTACTAGGAGTGCATTTTTTCGAGGGTGATGGATAGATCTAGTGAGTACTGCATTGCTTTTGTCCAACTTTTGATAGGACCAAGGAAATGAGTGCTCGAAAGCATGCCCATGCGTTTGCCCCCCTTCTCTTGGGCCTGGTCTTCTCCCCCTCTTTATGCCCTTTTCTTTTGAACATGAAAAGAGGGTCATAACCCTTGTAATTATGCACAAGCTCTTTGCTTTATACCCACAAAAAATATTGGTTCATGGCTGGCTAACTACAGGTCCAGCCAACTGGTAGGTGGGTGTAGATGCTTGAATTGCATAGGGCCAACTAACTACCCATTGAAGGGGGCAAACAAGATGTTGTTGATACATAAATGTAGTTTATAGTATTCTGTCCAAACTGAAAACTGTTAAAAAGACCATGTGTTTTTTGGTCAAAATCTGCATGTAAAACTGAAATAATCTCCTAGTAGTTAACTGTTATGGACAATTGTCAATTTTCTATAATGATGATGGGACATTATAAAGCATTGTACTCCAGTGTATATGAAGGATACAAAAAATTTAGCAACTTCTCTGATTTTATAAAGTTGTTCTTATATGGGTGAAACTTCACTTGTTTTAGTGCGGGGTGTTGCTTCTTCTATATGGGCCAACTATGTCACAAATAAATTGTTCCTTCTTCTGAATTTCACAAGTAATGACTTGCAAAGATGATGATCATCTTGCTAGTTTGCTGGGTTTTGTCTCCGACCACTGTGTCGTGATGAATTTGCAGGTACCCCGAGAGGCCCTTGAGTTTGCCGGAATGTCGATTAACTTCCGTTCCGGCAAATTCGGGTACTCCATATGTCCTATTTTCAGCAAAGGTCATGCCAAAATTTTCCATGAATTTTAGCATGACTTTGCTAAAAATAGGACATATGGGATACTTGCGACTAATGCATGGGCCGGGGTATCTTAGTACTTAATTAAGTAGGATCAACTGCCCCGCCATTCTTGTTGCATTAAACCATAGGTGGCAATAGAGCCAAGTGATTAGGCCCAACTTAGAATTCTCCTTAGCATCGATAAACCCTAGATGATGAAACCAACATAGGTGGCAATAGAGCCAAGTGATTAGGCCCAACCTAGGGTGCCTCGGCATCGATAAACCCTAAATGATGAAAACTTAACTTGGCTTCTATAGGGTGCCTCGGTGTCGATGAGAACCTAAATGATGTACACTTAGGCTTTTAGGGTGCCTCGGCGTCGACAAACCCTAAATGATAAAAGCTTAGTGAGGGAGTCCTGGATTAGGGGGTGTACGGGTAGCCGGACTATACCTTCAGCCGGACTCCTAGACTATGAAGATACAAGATTGAAGACTTCGTCCCGTGTCCGGATGGGACTTTCCTTGGCGTGGAAGGCAAGCTTGGTGACCTACACGTCAGCTCGGAGCTCGTCGAGCAGCTAGATCCAATGGAGCTCTCTTTCGTAAACGAGCTCTTGGATCGCATCGCCGCCCTGGGGGTCGCTACTGAGTACGACCAGGTTGGGCTTAAACCCGATCTAAGAGAAATTACCTCTCACCAAGTCACCCACCATGTTGACGTGGTAGAGACGCTGTGCGGCGACCCTTCATCTATTTTAAGGACTAGCGACGTCCGAATTCCCGACCCCTCCAAGCCGGATACCCGCGGAGGGGGAGATATAACTCAAGACCTGAGCTTAGGATCAGGCAACGGGCCAGATTCACTGGACAACATCCAAAAATCCGAACTTCAGAGTTCGGAAACTCTTCGTCCTCCGAATCTTGGATTGGGTGAGGTTCCAGATTCAACGACACCCGCCCACCCGAACATAAGCGATCTCTCCCAAATCAGGCAGAGGCCCGAGGAAACAGTACATCATTACTGGGCCAGATTCCTCCTGCTTATGAACAGGATAAAGGATTGCCGCGAGGGAGACGCAATTTCAATTTTCTGCAGTAATTGCACGGACGAGGGAATCCTTAACGCTGTAAGTCGCCGTGATATTACACGCTTCGCTGACTTGGCATCCTTAGTACAAAAATACTGTGCGATGGAAAGCGCCTGGAAAACCGAAATAAAATTTTGGGATAATCCGGCCTTGAATAGTAATCCTGTCCGAACTAAGAGGGTGCATCATCATAGGACACCCGGGATAAACACAAAAAAGCCAAAACCCTCTAAAGGGCATGGAACTGTACTAGAAAGGTGGCTTGATGGACCCTGTAGAATTCACAGTACAGAGGACGCCACACCAACTCACAGCCTTAGAGCATGTTGGATACTCCGGCAGGTGGCCAAAATTGGCGAGGATCTCTTAATTCTGGAGGCCGCAGAAAACCAGCCCGAGAACACCAGTATCGTTCTCACGGTCTTCGAGACTTTCACATCAAACAATATGCGAAAAGGAACACTCCGCAGCCTCGCCGAAGTCTATCAAGTTGCAACAATAAATCCATGGAGCGACACTGCTATTACCTTCAACGCAAGTGATGAACCTAGATTCCGAACAGCCCGAGCACCAGCCGCATTGGTCCTCAGTCTCATAGTGGACGGCTTTCGCCTCACCAAGGTGCTCATGGATGGAGGCAACGGATGAAACCCTTCAAAAAATGGAAATAGAATGGAACCGCATCGAGCGAAGCAGCACAACCTTTAGAGGAATAATCCCTAGTCGGGAAGCGCGCTGCACAGGAAAAATCACACTAGATGTGGTGTTCGGCACGCCGGATAATTATAGGTTCGAAGAAGTCACGTTTCGGGTGGCCCCGTTTAAGAGCGGACATCACGCTTTACTAGGGCGGGAAGCATTCACAATCTTCCAAGCAATACCCCATTACGGGTACATGAAGCTTAAGATGCCCGGGCCAAATGGAATTATCACTCTAGCTAGTGATCCGGACATAGCACTCCGCGCCAAAAATAAGACGGCCGCATTAGCCCTTGAGGCACTATCCGAAGCCTTAGCGGCCGAGGAACTGACTGCACTGCGCTCCACGGTTAACAGGGATGATGTGATACTCGATAAGAGATCCAAATCCACATCCTTCAAGCCAGCTGACGAAATAGTCAAATTCTAGGTCCATCCAACGGAACCCAATAAAATAGCTTCCATCGGGGCACGACTGAACCCCTATGTAGACGCCGCACTGCGAGAGTTCCTATGAGAGAACTGGGACATTTTCTCCTGGCACCCTTCAGACATGCCAGGGATCCCACGCAGGCTGGCCGAACACAGCTTAAATATCCTAAAAGGATTCAAACCTGTCAAACAAGCCCTTCGGCGTTTTTCCAAACCCAAGAGACAGGCTATGGGAGAGGAGCTAGCCAAGCTATTGGAGGCCGGATTCATTAGATACATAAAACATCCGGACTGGCTAGCAAACCTGGTGATGGTACCAAAGAAGGACAAATCCTGGCGCCTGTGTGTCGATTTTAAAGACCTTAACAAGGCTTGCCCAAAGGATCCCTTCCCCCTCCCCCGCATCGATCAAATTATCGATGCCACCGCAGGGCACGATTCGTTGTGCTTCCTCGACGCATACTCCGGATACCATCAAATCAAAATGGCAGAATCAGACCAAGCTACAACAGCATTCCTCACACCATACGGCCCATTCTGCTTCAACACAATGCCCTTCGGGCTGAAAAACACCGGCGCAACATATCAGCGCATGATCCAGACATGTCTGGCAAACCAGATCGGCAAAACAGTGGAGGCGTATGTGGATGATGTGGTCGTCAAATCAAGACATGTCGAATCTCTAATAGACGACTTGAGGCTTACATTCGATAACCTCCGACAATTTGACATCAAGCTCAACCCAGAAAAATGCGTCTTCGGCGTTCCAGCCGGAAAGCTCTTGGGCTTCATTGTATCCGGTAGAGGAATTGAAGCAAACCCAGCCAAGATTCGAGCTCTGTCACAATTGGATGTCCCAAAGGACCTTAAACAAATACAAAAATTAACCGGGTGCGTGCTGGCTCTAAGCCGCTTCATCTCCCGCTTGGGAGAAAAGGCACTACCCCTCTATCGCCTCCTTCGGCGCACCGAACACTTTGAGTGGATGGAGGCCACCACGGACGGACTTGATGAAATTAAAGCCATATTGGCAACAAACCCAGTCCTGGCAGCGCCGAACATCGGCGAACCAATGTTATTGTACATTGCAGCAACACATCAAGTTGTCGGTGCAGTGCTTGTTGTCGAGCGGGAAACGGGTGGACACAAATTCCCCCTTCAAAGGCCAGTCTACTACATATCCACTGTCCTCACTCCATGCAAATCACGGTACCCGCATTATCAAAAGATTGCATACACGGTATTCATGGCATCCTGGAAGCTACGACACTACTTTCAAGAGTGTTCCATAACAGTAGCCTCGGAAGTACCACTCAACGATATTATCAACAACCGCGACGCAACGGGCCAAATCGCAAAATGGGCCATTGAGCTCCTCCCGTTCAATATAACCTATAAGCCACAGCGAGCTATTAAATCGCAAGTTTTGGCCAACTTCGTCGCAGAATGGACGGAGGCCGAGCTCCCTAAAGAGTACGACACATATTCAAACTGGATTATGCATTTCGACGGCTCCAAAATGTTGGCCGGACTGGGGGCTAGCATCGTCCTGACGTCCCCCATATGAGACACAGTCCAATATGTGCTCCAGATCATGTACATGGATTCCAACAATGCAGCCGAATATGAGGCCCTCCTACATGGTCTTCGGATAGCAGTATCCATGGGTATCCAGCGCCTAGAGGTACGCGGGGATTCAAACCTCGCGATATCCCAAATAAATGGAGACTTCGACGCCAAGGACCCAAAAATGACAGCTTACCACAACGTCGTCCTAAAAATGTCAGCTCGGTTCGAAGGGATGGAGTTTCACCATATAGCCCGAGAAAACAATCAAGCAGCGGACGTCCTGGCACGCATCGGAGCAAAATGCGATGCAGTCCCCCCCCCCCCAACATCTTTTTGGAAAGATTGTTCAAACCATCCGTAGCATGGGAGGGCGAACCCACAAATAAAAGCCCGAACCCAGCCGCACCACTCGACGCCGAACAATCTTACACAATTGGAGGCTCTGCCAATGAAATTACACCTTCAGCCCACGTAATAATGGCGGTCATCGCCCCGTGGACAGAACCATTCCTAGCCTACCTTACTAGGCAGGAACTCCCGGAGGACCAAAACAAGGCCCGCCGCATAGTGCGGCGATCTAAAGCCTATAGAGTCCATGAGGGAGAGCTTTATAAGAAAAGCACTACCGGAGTCCTTCAAAGTTGCATCTCCGAAGAGGAAGGGCGGAACCTTCTGGCTGAAATTCATGCCGGACTTGGTGGTCACCACGCCGCTGCTCGGTCCCTTGTTAGCAAGGCTTTCCGTACAGGCTTTTATTGGCCGATGGCCCGTGCAGACGCTCAGGACTTAGTCCAACGATGCGCTGGTTGCCATCTTTTTGCCAACCAAAGCCATATGCTACCCACCGCACTCCAAACTATACCCATCACCTAGCCTATTGCGGTCTGGGGGCTTGACATGGTCGGACCCCTTAAAGGTGGGACCGATAGGAAAAAATACTTACTGGTCATGGTGGATAAATTCACCAAATGGATAGAAGCCAAGCCTGTTAAAATGGCCGAATCCGGACCTATGATAGACTTCATATCCGGGGTTGTACACCGTTATGGCGTCCCCCACAACATCATAACCGATAATGGTACAAACATTACCACCGATGAGGTAAAACTCTGGTGCAAAAACATGGGCATCAAGCTCGATTATGCTTCCGTCTATCACCCACAAACCAACGGCCAGGTCGAACATGCAAATGGTCTTATCATGAGCGGCATTAAACCCAGACTGGTGTGGTCCCTCAAGGAATCGAACACGCACTGGGTAGAGGATCTCGACTCTGTGCTATGGGGGCTGCGGACCACGCCAAATCACACCACCGGATACACACCATTTTTTATGGTGTACGACGCAGAGGCAGTTCTGCCCTGCGACATAATTCATGACTCACCTAGAGTGTGCATGTACGAAGAAAGAGAAGCCGAGCTCGATCGGCAGGACAACTTGGACGCCCTGGAGGAGGAGCGTGACGTGGCAAAAGCCCGTTCCGCATTCTATCAATAGTAGGCCCAAAGATATCAAAGCAGTGAAGTACGGGCCAAAAATTACAATGTTGGCGAACTAGTTCTACGTCTGCCGGATAAGAAAAGGATAAACTGAAGCCCAAGTGGGAAGGTCCATTCATAATCGACCAAGTCCTGACTGGCGGGGCATACCGCCCGCGAGATGCGTCGGATAACCGACTCGAGCCGAACCCGTGGAACGCCACCCGTCTCGGAAGATTCTATGCCTAGCGCCGGACTCTGTGTTCATCTCCTTCCTCTGTCCATTTTTTGCATTTTTCGGTCTTACATTTCTCTCCTTCCCTTCTTTTCTTTTATAGCCCTTAAAGGCTTATCTAGTGACGCGCCACTCGTGCTCATTAAACCTGGGGGCTTCTTTAACAGAAGCTTATTTATACGGGCTTCATGCCCAACACATGCGTCAAACTTCCGCATGTACCTTTTTCTTCACCATTATATGCATCGATATGACTTAAGTTTTGGCCAAGCTGGTTTGTCTGGCTCCTGTGCTTACCCCTACATTCCCGATTGTTTGGCTAGGCGGTAAAGGGAGCACCTCTGCGATTGTTACTGCCGGGTCAGCCGGACGTGTACCTCAGACTGGGTGAAGCCGAAAGCTAGCATTCTTAAGGGAATATTCGGTCGGTGAGATAAAAGATGATTTTTTTACTCATTTTATGCGCCCCCAGATGCTTTTTTCTGCGTCTTTTTACGCAGTCCGGACATGCAATTTAGGGCATGCCTCCCAGCGAAAGGAACCCCTAACGGAACTATTCTCTCTAGAAGATGTTTCTTACTAACCATGTAATATAACATAACTAGTTGGGCACTTGTCTGATAAAGCACTAATGACCCCCACGCCTGGTCTCCACGCATACCACGGTTCTTATATAATCTCTATGGTATTTGGACACACTCCGGACCGTCAGGTCCCAAGGTTGAAGCGAAAAGGTCGGCAACGACAAACGATCTACAATCCGGCTAGAAGGCATTACACATGTCAATTCAAAATTACATAGTCATTCTGACAGATTGTATTCCTCTTCTATACCATCTAACAGGCTGTCTAATTTACAGTCCTGCTGGGAATACTTCGTGGCCAACTCTACTTGGCCGTATACTAAGCTCACAGGGATTTCCTTCCCGTCAGGCCCCACTGGTCCGACCTCGGCCATGTGGTTTGGATCCGACTTCGTAAAACGGGTCTTCACCATGGCCCAGGATTCCCTAGCACCTTGTCGGCAGGCCGATATCTTCCACAACCGGAAGCACCGCCGAGCTCCCTTCAGCTTCTCCGCAAGCTCTCCAAGGCCCTCGGGCATGGAGTGGGCAGGCCATAAGGCTTGGGTAAAACCCCGCATCGCCTGCCGAATTCGCTCGTGCAGTTGCATGAGTTCGGGAAGAAGGTCACCCGTAGAACCGGGAAACTCCTCTACACAACGACCTATGAGCATACCTACAGACATTACTCTGTTAGTCGACTTCCTCGCCGAACTCTTTTTTCAAAGTTCGTTCAAGCACTTACTAAAAATGCCGCGTCGAAGCCGCTGATTCTCCTTCATGGAGTCCGACAGCTGGCCACGAACATCTTTAAGTTCGACATCCAGCTTGGTGTTGGCATCCTGAAGATCATTCTTCTCTCGCCTCACCTTTGTCAACATATTCTCACCGGCCTTTAGCTGGCTTAAGAGTTCTTGCTTATCCGGATCGAGTCCGGCGCCATCTGCAATATGATCTGTCAGATTTGCACCCACACCGCACAATACTAATCTTTTGAAGTGTATCTTACCTGAGGGGGTGTCTTTGGACTCCCCTGCTGCGGCTAGTGCGGCCTCTAGTTGGGCCTTGCACTTTTCCAGCTCCTGGGACAGTATAGTATTCTTCTCTGTAAGAACCTGCATATTAAATGATCCTTAAATCAGTTGCTCTAACTGTTTCAAGTCTCGGGGGCTACTGGTATATATATATATTTGACCAAAATTTTCTTACCCGTATGTCTTTTACATACTGCTCCGTGGCTCTGGCTAAACCATTTTGAGCGGCACAGAGGTACGCATCTCCCGAATTAAAGGCATCTAAAGCCTCTTGGGAGAAACAAGCGTCGCGTAGAACTGTCCGGCGACGCCTGTGGTTCATGGCACTCTCCACTTTAGAATTTGTGGCAGACAGCCTATCCGCATCCTCTGTCGGAGGAGCGTCCGGTGCGCACCTTGTGCTCGCCTCTGCTTCCTGGCCAGACATTGGAGCCTGGCTGGTGGAGGCGCGATCGGCAACCTCTTCGGATGTAGTCCGGCAAGGTCTCTTCATTCTGAAGATAGCATGAACGTTAATATGCCCTGATAGAATAACTCCAGGGAAACAGAGGGTGCACTATACCTTTGCGCCGGCATCTCAGTCCGGACTTCATTCCTTTTTGCCCCACGGGGCCCTGCGGCCCCTCGTTGGCTAGCCGCCGCAGGTTCGGCCTCCTGCCTCGGAAAACTCCCCTGCAAAACACGGTTGTCGTCAGAAACACCGGAATACGCGAGAGTGCAATCTCTCTCGAGGGAATGAGACTCCAGTTTCTGTCACCTGGGAGGCCGGGATTAACCCTGGGTAATCAGCCATGATGGCTACCAAGGTATTGTCCTTCCTTAGCTGATGGAACACCCCGTCGATAAGCTCCACCGATATGTCCGGATCCTCTTCGGAGTGCGGATCGAGGGACCATTCTGGGTCCTTGGGCTGTGGAGGGCGGCTGTTTATATCCTTTACCTCCTATCGCAGTTCCTGCACTGAAGTCGTCAGACTACATATCTAACCGTGAGAGTATAGAATAAACGGGCAAGCGCAATTATTCACTTACCCAACTTGGAGGATCATACATAGTAAATCCGGCCTGCGGATTGACGCGGAGGAATTCCTCCTTTTCTCCCTTATACAAAGAGGATAAGATCTTTACTAAGGCGGCGGCTGAGGCCTGCCCCTTACGACCGCAACATGTGGCGTCATCCTCCCTGTTGAAATCCCACATGGGGTGGCCTCTATATTGAAGAGGATGCACCCCCCGCATAATGCATGCGGCCATGAGCCAACAGTCTTATCCGGCCCATCAGGTAAAGGACGTCTCTGTCACTTTCTCTCTAAGAGCTCCGCGGACGCCAGCTCAAGCGTTTCCTCAATGGAGCACTGTTGAACTCAGGGAGACCGACCCGGATAGGGTCCGGTAGCGGGACGTCATCTATGTAAAACCATTCCGAAGGCCAGTCCTCGGACGCCTTCTTTGGGGTTCTGGATAGGTATCCGGTCCCAGCGATGCGCCATACTTCGGCTCCGCCCACTTGATATATAGACCCCTTTTCAGAACGGGGCACCAGGCAGAATAACCTCTTCCACAACATGAAATGAGCCTCAACGCCTAAAAAGAGCTCTCAAAGGGCGACGAAACCCGCAATGTGCAATACGGAGGCGGGCGTGAGATTATGCAGCTCGAGGCCGTAGAACTCCAGAAGCCCACAGAGAAATGGGTGAATTGGAAATCCCAGTCCCCTTATTAGATAGGGGACGAGGCACACCCGCTCTCCTTTAGAAGGATTGGGGCTGCTCTCCGCTTGTTTTCCGCCATTATAGGTGGCGAGACCGGCTCGGACCGGGACCATGTATGCCTGAGGGAGGAATCCCTTGGCCTGAAGTGACGCTAACTTGCTATGCGGGATGGTGCATCTCTCCCAGTCCCCGGGTTTGGGACCGGAGGGGCGAGGGGAGGAGCTGCGACGACTGGTCAGGTTGGAATGGACCTTTGCTAGAAGCGCTCTGATGATAACTCAGGGAAAGGAGAAGATGTGGTTTGGACCTAAATCCCCATCCCGTTAAATAGGCGGCTCGTTTATACGGCTAGGGGTGTGGATGTAAAAATGCCCCGGCTTTTCGCATTTGTTTGAACACGTGGAAGACGACCATTATTGGGCATGGAAGCCGAGGAGCACTACATTACAAAAATCAGACATTATTCCTACAGGTACACAAGATTTGGAGAAGAACCCGCCTTGCAATGCTGAACAATCTGCGCGCCGGACTCATCGTCATTGAATCCCGGTTCAGGGGCTACTGAGGGAGTCCTGGATTAGGGGGTGTTCAGGTAGCCGGACTATACCTTCAGCCGGACTCCTGGACTATGAAGATACAAGATTGAAGACTTCGTCCCATGTCCGGATGGGACTTTCCTTGGCGTGGAAGGCAAGCTTGGCAATGCGGATATTCAAGATCTCCTGCCATTGTAACCGACTCTGTGTAACCCTAACCCTATCCGGTGTCTATATAAACCGGAGGGTTGTAGTCCGTAGGCAATCAACTCCATACACAACAATCATACCATAGGCTAGCTTCTAGGGTTTAGCCTCCTTGATCTCGTGGTAGATCTACTCTTGTACTACCAATATCATCAATATTAATCAACCAGGAGTAGGGTATTACCTCCATCGAGAGGGCCTGAACCTGGGTAAAACAAAGTGTTCCCTGCCTCCTGTTACCATCCGGCCTAGACGCACAGTTCGGGACCCCCTACCCGAGATCCGCCGATTTTGACACCGACACTTAGCTTTTAGGATGCCTCGGTGTCGACAAACCCTAAATGATGAGACCATGATCTTGTTCCTTGACATTAACCAACTTTTTGACAAAACTTTTTTCCTATTTAGAGCGAAACATGGCCCACAACGATGAGGCCCGCGGTTCAGGCGGCAAGCAATTCTGGGAGCTGTCCCAGGAGTTGGAGGAAGAACCTCACCGCTATGAGGACGCCGCGGAAGACTCCGATCCTGACTACACAACCCCTAGTGGCGTTGGGGATGACACCACTGATTATGGCGCCACGGATGCCACCACTGATGATGGCGGCGCACGCACAGATGGCAGCTAACCGAAGAGGCAACAGAAGGACTGGCGCCTGAACGTGCTCGGCACTGTCAGGGAGGAATTTACTGAAGTGAACTCCGACGGGCATCCGACGGTGCCCAAACACGTAGTCAAGGGGTACTCGATTCAGCTCGGGTGCATTCTCCAGAGCACTGCCTCGATCAACACTGAGAACCTGAGGCATAAGGACCGAGGGAATTTGCGCAGCCTCCTCTTCACAAAGCTACACGAACGATACATTCCCCGCTGAGTTCACAAGCACACGCCTCTCGGTTAATAAAGTGAACGGTGCCGCCCTCACGACGATGAGCATGGCCCTGTCTACTTGGAAAAGCACGTTGAAGGCAATGATTGACAAAGGTGATAGTTATGAGAAGATCAAGGCGAAATATCCGTTGATTAGCGAAGATGACTACAAGGAGTTCAAGATCAAGTGCAATAGCCCCGCAACCTCCGAATCAAGTCAGTGGGGGAAAGAAATGCGACAGTTGAACATAGGGGTCCACCAACTCGGTCCCGGCGGTTACAGAGTGGCGGAGCCTGTATGGGACAAGGAGGACGCGGAGCGTGCCAAGC
Organism: Triticum aestivum; assembly: GCF_018294505.1. Lineage (NCBI taxonomy): Eukaryota > Viridiplantae > Streptophyta > Magnoliopsida > Poales > Poaceae > Triticum > Triticum aestivum. Next base: position 345,369,112 of record NC_057809.1, on the reverse strand, counting down.
AAGGCCTACCGCCCCGCTTCGAGAAATACAGTGACAAGGAGACCAGGAACTTTCTCAGGGCCCGGTACAAGGAGGACCCGGTAACAAAGGAGCTTACCATGGATCCGAAGACCAAGGAGATTGAGCTTGTTCTGGTAAGGAATACATCCCCGCGTAATTAGCTCCATATGGTTGCATTCTAATTAATCCCCAATATTTCTAAATGGTTCACATTCCTTCCGTAGGACAAAGAAAGCAGTAGCGTGGGGTCGTCTCAGAGCTCCCCTTTCGACACCGCTTTGAATAGGGAGTTGAACATAATGAAAAACAGGGATAAGCTCAATAAGCCGACCTGAGCTGGTCGTGTGGCCGGGAAAGGCTTGTCCACAAAATGGTCATCATACTATGCCGCTGGTGGGCGAAAGGAGAAAAAGACCAGCTCGGAAAGCCAGTCACGCGAGGTTGAAGCACTCAAGGCGCAAGTGGCGCGGATTCCAGAGATGGTCCAAGAGCAAATGCAACAACAACTGGGATCTACGCTCACCGGCATTATGCCTACCTTGATTCATGGGATAATGACGTGGATTGCGGGTGGCCAACAGGGGCTGCCCCCGATTCCCAGCTTCACGGCCAGTAACTCGCATAACGCGCAGGCGGCGCCATTGGTGTCTCCGGCGGCGGCTGTATTGGTGTCTACGGTGGCGGCGCCATTGGTGTCTCCGGCGGCGGCGGTATTGGTGTCTCTAACGCCGGCATTGGAGATTAATGCACCCGGGTGTACGCCGGCCGGCACCTCACCAGCAAGCGGCCCCTCCGTCAGTTGCACACCAGCCGTTGGCGGTGCCTCGACATTAGCCGAGATCGACGGCATCACGGTAACTAAGCCTCTCGGCCGAGGACTTCATCTCCTTGCCTTTGACTAGGCATCCCTGACGCCCTACATGTTTTCGTAGGGCGCCCCCGACGTTCCTTGCACTCTCCTGCACTTCGTGGGCGGCGAGTTGGTCGATGTCGCCAAGGGCAGAATCATTCAATCGGGCAACCCCGTGTTCCACGGTAATCCGATGCCACCCACAATGTATAGGGTTGAAGTGGTTCGTGTGCTGCCAGGCTGTGACGAGCTGTTACCTCCGATTCGACCCGCTGGGGCCGACGAAGAAGATGAGATGACCCTCAGCACCTGCGTAAGCTGGCCCCTGCTTTGGCCGAAGAGCCAGATTTGTTTGGGGGCGGGGGACACCACCCCACAGACAAGACCGCCAGTCGTGCCGGCGCCAAGCCATGGCAAGAACGCCGCAACGCTACCGGACATGCCAGACATCCCTATGGCACAGGATTCAGACATGCATATGGCACAGGATCCGGACAACGACGACAATGACGATGGTACATTTACCAACATCGATAAGTACTTTGCCGAACATGGGTACGGTGACGAGTTCTGTGGGCCTCCTTCTCAAGAACCCAAACAAGACGACCGCGATCTAGCTGGTACGGCAGAGAAACCCAATTGGAACAGGCGTCGTCTGGCGTTCAGTTCTCAAGAGATGCCTCCAACTGCCGCCTTCACCGAGCCTCAGATAGCGGAGGTGCCAAATATTATCAGCCCCAACACGCTCAAGAAGGCGGTCTGTGAGCAGAACTCGGTCCCATTACAGCAGATCAAGAAGAAGGGCCGGAAATGGCAGACTAAAAAGGCCGCCGGTGCGAGCCAGCCGACACCAAGTACGATCCGTGCTTAGGACGGGCCACCTTCACCTAAGGATATCTCGAGGAGGGTGCATGTGGTGGGTAGGGCGATGCTACCGACAAATATGCTCAATGCTGCAACCGGTGCTATGCGGAGTCTGCACGAAAGTGTTCTTTCTTTTGAAAAGCGGCGTCTCAGAGAGAATGATGTGGCATACCCGGTTTTCGTGGCCAAGGTGCCAGAGGGCAAGGGCTTTGTGGATGGTGCCATCGGGGGTACGATCGTCCTGCGGTTTGATGACATCTTTGCTATGTTCAACCTTCATCCGCTGCACTACACCTTCGTTCGACTGTTTTCGCTGAGTATGGAGATGCGAATCATTAGAGACAAGACCCCAGACATCGTGATTGTCGACCCCTTCTACATGCGTGCCAAGCTCTTGAGCAGCGCTGGGGACCGCCAAGTCGCGAGTTCACACCTCGAAGACATCATTATGGCAAACCCAGATAAGGATAACTTCCTTGTGGCTTACTTTCCCGAGTAAGTCATCCCTTAACCGCCCCATAACATATGATTTCTTAGATTTCGATCGTTCTTTTTTTTCTAACATTCCGTGTTCTGTGCAGTGACACACATTGCACACTCATCCTCTTAAGCCACGTATTTCAACCCGAACCATAACTCCAAGATAGACTACACAAATATCAAGAAAGTTCTTGATGATGTTCTCCCCGGCTACGGCAAATCTGGAGGCACCTTCACCAGGGCAGTTCGTAAGTATGGCAAGCACGTGTTTGCCAACAATACGACATTTTGCTGCGTCAAGCAGCCGCCTGGCGGTTAGAAGGATGCCTACTATGCCCTCCATCACATGCGGGCGATCGTAAGGGACCATCATCACCTTCTGCTACCAAATAATCTCAAAGATTGGGCCGTGAGCTTGTCGGCAATCCAGGATGCGCACATCAGACAAGAATTCTTCGCATCCAGTCGGAGTTTGCGGACATCATCCATCAAGATGTCCTTCATACCTCAGCGCAGTTCTTCCTCAGATATCAACCGTCCAACATTGAGATAGACGGAATGCTACAAATGCAGGCTGACAACGCCCGCAATTTCATGACCATCGTAGCAGACGGCGACTTCATCCACGCTCCTGTCCATGAGTCGAGTCGAAAGTAGTGATGTGTAGTTCTGAAACATTGATTGGCTCATGTTGTAATTAAACTTTAATGAATTGTATGTCTCTTTGGTTTGGACAGTCGTTCAACTTAGATGTAATCGATGCTATTTATTAGTAGGACCATGAATCGTGCTATTAATGTCTTGCTATTCTCTTCCTGTCCTTTTGTTGCATACTTATATATTTCTTATGTATGTATTGTCTGTTGTTTGGCTTGTGCATAGAGATGCCGTCATATGTCGTGTACAAGGGTAAGGTTCCCGGAGTCTACGACGACTCGGAGGAGTGTCAGAGATAGGTTCACCGTTTCAATGGTAACAGTTACAAAGGGTACACCACTAGGGCGGAGGCGGAATCTAGATACGCCCGCTATCTAGCCGGAGAGAGGAGGGAGCGTTGGAGGAACCGGATGAAGACCAGTTTCATCGCGATGATGCTCATCGTGATGACCGCAGCTCTCTTCTATGTGATGGTAGTTTAGATGATCGATATCAACTTGTAATGTGAAGGCAAACTCGATACTCGCGGTCTCGAGACTTGTAATGTTTTATATTTGTTCGGTCTTTTGAATTCGGAGACTAATATGATGAATTGTATTCGAAGACTAATCTTCTATTGTATTCGATGAATCTGCTGTTGTTGTGTGCTACTGTCTATATTCCGCTAAATAATATATTTTGTAACCTGTGTAAAAATTAGAAAAGTAAAAAAAAAACCTAATATTCGTACTAATGGCGCATCACTACAGAGTGCGCCATTAGTATGCCAAAGTATACCAATGGCGCATCACCAAAGAGTGCGCCATTAGTATGCCAAGTATACTAATGGAGCATCCATCCGCAGTGCGCCATTAGTGTGCCAAAGCACATGGTTAAATATGGCCCCTGGGAGGCATACTAATGGCGCATGGTGTTATATACTAATGGCGCACTGGGTGGTGCGCCATTAGTATACTAGATACTAATGGCACACCAGTGGTGCGCCATTAGTAATAAATACTAGTGGTGTGATACTAATGGCGCACCAGTGATGCGCCATTAGTAGGCAAAACTAGTGCGCCATTAGTAGGCCTTTTCCTAGTAGTGGAGTTTGAGATGAGAAAGGCACAGATAGCTAGAGGAGGTTCTTAGGCATTCTTGTCCATCCACTTGGCAAAAGAGAAAATGCGAAACAATCAAAACAACAAGTGGATGTCCTCGAATGAGTAAAATATGCAATCAACATGATCACACAATAAAATGCAAATGAAATATGTGGCAAAGCATGCACAAACACTCTAGCATCTAACAAGCAATTGGCGAAGACTAGGTTATCTATATATGAGTATATTGACTTAGTAGTCAAATGAGAACATTTTATCGTAGGTCATACTCATCGTTTAAGCACAAGTGGGGTTACCACTTTTACATAAAGCATTGTTGTGTTAACACCATTAGAGTTGCTTTAGCTCAAATGATTAGAGTAAAGCTCCCCCTAGATGTGATATCCCCCCTAAGAGGGATGAACTAACCTTGGGTTTTATCGATGATGACTTCATGTAGGAGTTGAAGATGTGGATGCTCAATGTTGATGTAGATGATTTGGAGCAATCCATTGGAGTGAGTTGCACTTTCAATACCTACACGGGTTAGTCCCACAAGGAACAAACAAGGATATCCATAGATATAGAGTGATGTTCACACAAGATGATGTCCATGAAGTCAATAGGTTACCTTGTCCCTTGTCTTACCAACAAGAGGGTTTGTGACTCCTTGAACTAGTGCAAGATGTGGAAGTTGTTTGCACTTCTCCTCGCCAAAATGATATGAGTGAAGTATGTTGGCGGAGTCACCCTCAAGAACTATCTAGTTCTTCTTCTTCGGTGTCCACATCATCTTGATGGGAATCCTTGGAGTTGTAGTCGTACTTGATGAAGTAGAACTTGATGTAGTCTTGGGAACCCAATTGACCAAGGCCTTAGGAGCTTCTTCAAATGCATCAATCTCCTCTTGAAGCTTGTCCTTGCCCTTTTGCTTATGGTCTTGTGGTGGAAGATCATCTTGAGCTTGTGTCCCTTGGAAGGAAGTATGATCATACTTCTCTTGTTGAGGAACAAACTTTGTCTTGGGGTATTGATCTTCTTCCCACTCATCTCCATTGGCATTGAACTTTCATTCAAAACCAATACCTTTATTTTTCTGGTGCCTTCCTTGCTTGCATACAATTTCCTCAAATTGCTTACTCCCGACAAGGCTCTTGTTAACACCTTTCTCTATAATTCCCTTCAATAAGATATTTTCTTTCTCAAGTGTAACTTGGCTAAGAGAATCATTAGTGGAATGAAGAGAACTACTAGAAGCAACAATATTGGATTTAACATGATTGTTGTTACTACTAGAAGATGAATCTTTCTTACTCTTGTTGCTAGATTAAACTTGTTGCATGTAAGTAGACAAGAGTAAACGCTTGGTAATGTAAGAAGAACTTTTCTTGCAAATATCATCATTGATTGCTTTTAATAACCCATGCTCTTGCTCAAGGTTGAGCTTTTCAAAGCGTAACTTCTCATGAGTCTTTAAAAGTTCTCGATGATCTCCTAAGATAGTTTCATGAGCTAACTTAAGAGTATTTAGTTCTTTAGTTAGACACTCAATCTCCTTCTTATCATCATCATTCATTTTATCTTGATTATCATGATTAATAGCAAGTTCATCATAGTTTTCATCACTAGAGTTGTCAACAAGTAAATCATCATCACCTAGAAAATCATCTTCATCACTATTGAAATCAACATACCCGGGGTGTGATACCATTGGGCCTTTAGCCATGAAGCATCTCCTAATTCCTTCATTTTGTGAGTCAAATATGTCGTAGGAGTTGGTTGACACCAGTGCTAGACCGGCAACACCTTCATCTTGAGTATATTTGGAGTCAGAGTGATAAATTCTCTTAGAGTGATTGTCGCAGTCGGAGCCGGATACCCATTCACCAACATGATCCTGATGTCTTTGTTTTGTATAGCTCCTTGATGAGTTGTCCTTCGTTTCCGAATCCTTGCTTCTCCGTGATGTTCTTCGTTCATAATGACCATCTCTACTCCTTCTCTCTCTTGGTGGTGATTCTACTCTTCTACTTCTCCTTTTGGGTGAATCTTCTCTTCTTTTGTAGGGGGCCATACACTCATTGGAATAATGTCTGGGTCTTCCACAATTGTAGCAATTTCGTTCACGACTCGAAGATCTTTTGTCGTTGTAGGACCTTGACTTGGAACTTCTTTCCTTGCTTCTACTCTTGTAGAACTTGTTGAAGTTCTTCACCCTTAGGCTCAATTCTTCATTGAAGGCTTGTTTCTCACTTGATGATGTAGGAGCATCATATGAGGCTTTGTAAGCACCACTTGACTTGTTGTGAAGCTCTTCCTTATCCTTGAGTGACATCTCATTAGCAACAATTCTTCCAATGACTTCCGTTGTCTTGAGATCTTTGTAGTTGGGCATCATTTGGATCAATGTGCACATGGTATCATAGTTTCCATCCAAGGCCCTTAGGATCTTCTTGATGATGAATCTATTGGCCATCTCTTCACTTCCTAAGCCGGCAATCTCATTTGTGATGAGAGCAAGCCTAGAGTACATTTCAGCGACACCTTCACCATCCTTCATTTTGAACTTGTCAAGTTGACTTTGAAGCACATCCAATTTGGATTCCTTAACGGAGTCGGTACCCTCGTGCATATCAACCAAAGTATCCCAAATTTCCTTTGCATTCTCAAGACGGCTGATTTTGTTGAATTCTTCGGGGCACAATCCGTTGAAGAGGATATCGCAAGCTTGAGCATTGTATTGCAGCATCTTCAACTCTTCCGCGCTAGCCTCATGGTTCGGTTCTCTCCCATCAAAGAATTCACCTTGCAAGCCAATACACACAATAGCCCAAACAGCGGGGTTAAGTCCAAGAATATGCATTTTCAATTTATGCTTCCAACTAGCAAAATTAGTACCATCAAAGTAAGGACCTCTACGGTGGTAATTTCCCTCGCTAGACGCCATACTCTCCTAGGTTGTGAAACCAAGGCTATGATCACCAAAGCTATGGAAATCAAGGAAAATGGAGGTCAAAGCTCGGATACCACTTGTAGGATTGAAAGTATGTCTAGAGGGGGGTGATCAAACTACTTGACCAAATAAAAATCTAGCCATTTCCCAATTTTAAGTCTTGGCAGATTTTAGCAACTTAGCACAAGTCAAGCAGTCAACCTACACATGCAAGTCTAAGAGTATAGCAGCGGAATGTAAAACATTTGCATATGAAGGTAAAGGGAGGAGATTGGAGGGAGCAAACGCAATGTAGACACGGTGATTTTTGGCGTGGTTCCGATAGGTGGTGCTATCGTACATCCATGTTGAAGGAGACTTTAACCCACGAAGGGTAACGGTTGCGCAAGCCCACGGAGGGCTCCACCCACGAAGGGTCCATGAAGAAGCAACCTTGTCTATCCGACCATGGCCATCTCCCACGAAGGACTTGCCTCACTAGGGTAGATCTTCACAAAGTAGGTGATCTCCTTGCCCGTACAAACTCCTTGGTTCAACTCCATAATTTTGTCGAAGGCTCCCAAGTGACACCTAACCAATCTAGGAGACACCACTCTCCAAAACGTAATAGATGGTGTGTTGATGATGAACTCCTTGCTCTTGTGCTTCAAATGATAGTCTCCCCAACACTCAACTCTCTCTCACAGATTTGGATTTGGTGGAAAGATGATTTGAGTGGAAAGCAACTCTAGGAAGGCTAGAGATCAAGATTCATATGGTTGGAATGGAATATCTTGGTCTCAACACATGAGTAGGTGGTTCACTCTCAGAAAATGAATGCTGGCAGTGTAGGCACGTTCTGATGGCTCTCCTTCATAATGAGGGAAGGGTGGAGGGGTATATATATCCTCCAGACAAAATCTAACCGTTACACACAATTTACCAAACTCGGTGGGACCGAATCAAAACTCGATCAGACCGATTCAATACAAAATGTGAACATTATGCTTTTTCGGTGGGACCGATTCCATTAGGGTTAGGGCATAATGTAATCTCGGTGAGACCGATTACACAAACTCGGTAGGACCGACTTTGGTAATAAGCTAACCAGAGAGTTGGTTAGGCAAACTCGATGGGACCGATTTCTCTCATTTCGGTGAGATCGAAATGTTACGAAAGGGAAACAGAGAGTTTGCATTGCAAACTCAGTGGGACCGATCGCTCATCTTGGTTGGACCGAAACGTTACGAAGGGAAACAGAGAGTTTGCAATCCCATCTCGGTGATACCGATATCCCTATCGGTGAGACCAAAATGACTAGGTTTTCTGGCAGTGGCTATGTCAAGTAAACTTGGTGGCGCCGGATAGGACATTTCGGTGGGGCCGATTTGACTTTTGGCTTGGGACATATGTGGATATGAGAAAGTGGTTGAGGGTTTTTGGAGCATATCACTAAGCATTTTGAGCAAGTAAGCCATTAAGCAACACCTCATCCCCTTTTAATAGTATTGGCTTTTCCTATGGACTCAATGTGATCTTGGATCACTAAAATGAAAATGTAGAGTCTTGAGCTTGAGCCAATGTGTGTCCTTAGCATTTTGAGGAGTCCAGATTCCTAATCCATGCCATGCCAATCATTGAACTTTCTCGAATGATCATCTTGAAATGGTATTAGTTCAATGAGCTATATGTTGTTAGTAATAACCAAAACCACCCAGGGATTGTTGCACTTTCATAGGTGCAATTAACTGTGTGCAACCTTTCAGAGGTAACAGATCTAAGTGTAGCCTAACCAATCTGATCTATCAAAATTCATGGATTTTTGTTTAATCAAACTGCCTATCTACACAAATCCAATTTCTTACTTCAGTTTATTTTTCGTTTGGTCAAACCTGTGTCCAGGGTACATATGATCGTCCATATATCTAGCAAAGAGAAAACATTTTGCCCCTACCATGGAAACTAAACAAAGGAAAGAGTATGGCCAGACCAACTTGGGCAACCGGTCACAGATTATTGTTGGTGGAGGCAGCCGAGCTCGAAGAGCCGTGATCCTGGAGCTCCTGGCCAAACATAGAAACCTGAAAGTGCAATCGGCGGATCTTAAAGATCAAGAAGATGAAAGCATCAAGCGAACGAGAAAAGGAAGCAAGGTCATCTGGAAATCAAGAAAAGTCAGGAAGGGGGAGGGGGAGGCGCACACCAGAGGCTCGATGGCAGGCGGCGGCAGCGCGGCGGCAGGCTAAGGCAAAATGCAATCGAGACGACGAACGAATTGACCCAGGTGTGACCTAGTTTTGATAAAACAGAGATGCAAATACAAAGAGCCTTTGCCTATGGCTGTGGCAAACGGAAGCCCAAAAGAATTTAAATGGGCCGCATGCTTATTCACTATGTTAGGCGTATCTGCATGTTAAATCAGCATGATCCCGTGTGGCCCAATACCTATTGGGTGTCAGGACTCCGACTCAATGCCACATCGATCTAGCATGTAACACCTCATATCACTTTGCGGCCTCACGCACGGTATTCCCACGGGTGTCACCTTACCTTTTTCCGGGACCGTTTGCGCCTTTTGGCACACGTATATGATGGTGTCGCTATCATCCATATGAAAAGGAGCCCGGGCTGACATGACTAGTTGTAAACCCAAAGTGGCACAGACATACAGGGATAGGCATCCATGACCCAGCATCGAACGTGTCGGTCATCAGCAAGTGGGTCCGGGCTATAGCTCTGGGCTAGCAGGACTCCGGTAAACCGGGCTGTAGCGGGCTAACAGGACTCCGGTACTCAATGCGTGACATTTCCCCAAAGGGACAGACACTGGAACGAAGAAGGACACATGCCGGCCAGCCTAAGTGTTCCGGAGCAGTAGCAAGCTACCATGGCTCAATGGAAACACTAGGAGACATTTCCCGGTAAGAGAGGCTACTAAAGATAAACAACTAGATAGTCAGATCCCACACATACCAAGCATTTCAATAACATACACACAATATGCTTGATATGTGCAAGTACAACATGGCATCACAACATGACTCTACGACTCAAGTATTTGTTCATTAGGCTCCGAGGAGCGGAATATTACAAACATAGGTCTCATGACCCAACATCCAGAGCATACAAGTCAAAGCACAAGCGGAAGCTATCATGTCTGAGTACAGACATCTATAAATGAAAAAGGCTGAGAAGCCTGACTATCTACCAGATCCTGCCAAGGGCACAAGATCGTAGCTGAGGTAACAAGCTAAACGTCGAAGTTCACGTGGAACTACTAGTGAGACTGAGATCTCTCTCTGCAAAAAACATAAATTAAGCAACATGAGTACAAATGTACCCAGCAAGACTTACATCAGAACTAACTACATATGCATCATTATCAACAAAGGGGATGGTGGGGTTTAACTGCAGCAAGCCAGCTTTGACTCGGTGGCTATCCTAAACTACGACTGCAAGCAACTCTTTTAAGGAGGCGCACACGAGTCCACATATTCACCAACCAATACACCACTATGGAACTGCTCCCGTCTCCCTACGAGAACGCCATCCATAGCACTCACGCTTATCTTGCGTATTTTAGAGTATCCACTTTCACTTGTCTATGAACTGATATAAGCAACCCAGAAGTCCTTTACCGCGGACACGGCTATTCTAATAGATGATGTTAACCCTGCAGGGGTGTACTTCTTCATACATGTTTCCACCACTTAGCGTCTGCACACGACATGTGCTCGGCAGACTTCAAGCGAAAGCCGACGTGGGTGTAGACCACGACCTACCTAATCACTCAAGTCTCTAGTCCAGGTTTATCGCCTATTCGGGTTCCATCCATGAGGAGATCCGGCCGGAGTTTCGCTCACAGCCCCAAACGATGTGTGCAGGGTTCCCGAGATACCTAACGGGTATCTGGTACACCCGGCCACATGCCTACCGCATCACAGCCCACCCCTACGGTCAGTGCTGTCCACGGCCTCCAGCATACTACAAACACCAGAAACTACTTGCAACTCCTGGATAGAGGACAAGGGTGAATAAGAAGTCGAGCGGGGTCATATTTCAGGGCCCAATGCATGGTAGTAGCTGAATCATGGATCACAAACACAGAACTCAGTTCCTAAGGACGGCTTCAATGAGACAACCCACCATGTACTCCTACATGGCCTCTCACCGATACCTTTTACCAAATCGTGTTCACACACTTAGCTTACACACAGTAGGACAAGTTCACACACCTCTGATTCATCCCCGATGAATCAGACCTGACTCAACTCTAAGCAGTAGCAGGCATGACAAACAAACATTAATGAGTAGGCACAACGGGGCTCAAGCAACTCCTACTCATACTAGTGGGTTTCATCTATTTACTGTGGCAATGATAGGTCATGCAGAGGATAAAGGGGTTCAGCTACCGCAGCAAGTAACAAATGGCTCGTTGTTGTCCTAATGCAGTAAAAGAGAGCAGGGCAAGAGAGTAGGATTGTATCAGAATGAACAAGGGGGTTTTGCTTGCCTGGCACTTCTGAAGATAATATAGTTCTTCATCGGTGTCATCGAACAATCGTCGGAACGTCGTCTACTGAGAGGGGACAATTACCGGCAAACAAGAAAGAACACAATCAATGCGATGCAATAATATGATGCATGATAATGACATGGCAATATGCTGGTGTTTTGAGCTAATGCAGCTGTAAGCCAAATTAATTGAAGTGGAATTCAAACAAGGTTAAACTCCAACTCCAAATGTTCTTTCACAAATTACCCTAATCATGATTCATCCTATTCAGTGAGGTTAACTTGTTCAAACATGCATGATCATGGCATAAACAGATTCTTCATATTTTTCTGATCATTTTTCATATATAAATTATTTCATTCTGAGCTACGGTTGAATTTATATGATTTTTAGAAGTTTGGGGTATTTTCTGAAATTTCCTGAATTAAAATAAATCCAGAAAATCAATTACTGCGTCAGCCTGACGTCAGTGTGACATCAGCGGGTCAACGGGACACGGTCCGTGTCACATCCCTGGTCCTGATATGCACTAGGCTAGACCTCATGTGAGCATCATGTTTAAATTCAAATGAAATTTGAATTGGGGAATTTTCAAAAGCCTCAGGAACCTTCTAAAGATGATCAACATTAAAATCTTCTCAAAGAAGTCCAAGAAAATGTTCCTCTTAGTCTCTGAAAATATTGCAAAGAGGTAATACTCAAAACAATATTTTTGGTATCTCAGAGTTAATTATTTTGGGCCTTTGAATTAAATAAATAGCTATTTGCATTGGATATATATATTATATATAATTAATATATGTCCAATAATTCTGGAACATTTTATGTGGTTTGGTATATTTTAGTTCTAGCCACATAATTATTTTCAGGATTTTATAAAATGGTTTAGTATTTTTACTAAACCAAAACAAAACAGAACAAAATAGAAAACAATAAATAAAAACAGGAGAGAGAGGTAACCTACCTGGGCCACTTACCCGCAGCCTACCTGGTAGCCCACCTGCCCCAGCTCCCCCAACGGCCCAGCCCACCGCCGCCCCCCCCCCTCCCCTGTCGTCTTCCTCCCTACCAGGAGGACGGACACCGCGACGCCGCCGCGCGCGCCACCTCCACCCTGCTCGGCCACCTCCTGCTTCCTCCTCGACGCCCGGAGACGCCACGCACCTCCCTGCCTCTCTCCCTCACTCTCCCGCGTCCTCATCCTCTCCCCGGAACACTCTCCCCCTCCTCTGTTCTCCTCACCCGAACGGAGCCGCCGCCACCGACGAGAGCCACCGTGGCTACCGGCCACCCCACGGCTCACCGACGCCCCAGGAAGCTCCGCCGGTCCTCCCTCTACCTCCTCAACGAGCCACGAGGCCCCGGACGTGCCGCAACACCGCCCTCGATGTCCTCTTCAACCTCGGGACCGCCGGCCATCTTCGTCAAATTCGTCGGCTCCGGTGCCTCCCCGAGCTCGCCGAGGCCACCGCTGCACCCGCTGTGAGCTCCTGTACTGTTTCCCCCTCTTCACTGGCCCGTTTTCTTCCTCTAACACCGATGCCGTCGCGGCCGAGAGCTTCTCGCCGCCGGCCATGGCGCAGCCGTGGCTATAGCCGCGCATGCCCACGACGGAGTGCTTCACCGTGCTCATAAAGCCCCCAGGAGCCCAACACACCAACCAGCTCCCCCTCCCGCGCACCGCAACGCCAAACCCGCGGGTGCCCGAACTTTGGCCGCCGCGGAAGTGCTCGTCGCCGTCGACTCAGGCCATCCCAGCTGCTGTCGCTGCTACCACTAGATGCGCAAGAACGCCAGCAAGCCGTAGCCACAAACCGCGCTCAAAATGGAGCCCCGTAGCGTTTTTCCGAAACGCTCCGCCGTCGTTTTGGTCGCCGCCGGTGTAAATCCGGCGAGCGTGATGTGGCAGATTAATTCGGGCTAATGACGCACTTAGTTAACACCTAGTGACACTGACAGTGGGCCCCACCCCTGGTCAAACCCCAGTCAGCGCTGGGTTTGACCGGGATTAGCTCCTGTGTCACTGACGTGTGGCCCCCACACGTCAGGTTTGACCCGAGCCAGCCTAGTTGACCCTGCTGACGTCACCGTGACGTGGTGCTGACGCCATAATTCATTTCTGGATTTATATTATTCAGGAAATTCCAGAAAATTGTAAAAACTTCTAAAAATCATAGAAATTCAACCGTAGCTCCAAATTAAATAATTTATATATGAAAAATTATCAGAAAAATTCAAGGAATCCATCTGTACCATTTTCATGCATGTTAGAACAACTTATAGATGCTGTTTAGCACAAATCATATAAAGGGCATTTAAATAATCACATATGGAGTTTGAATTTGAATCTTGTATTCAAACCAACTTCATTTAATCTGTTGCTAGTTGCATTAGCTCAAAACACATTCATATTGCCATGTCATGAGCATGCATCATATTGTGCATTGCATTGATTGTATTTCTTCTTTGTTGTCGGTATCTGTTCCCTCTCGATAGACGTGATACCGATGATGTGATCGTTGACACTGATGAAGACTCAATGCTATCTTCAGAAGTGCCAGGCAAGCAAAACCCCCTTGTTCATTCCGATACAATCCCACTCTCTCGCTCCTGCTCTCTTTTACTGCATTAGGACAACAATGATTCATCTGTTACTTGTTGCGGTAGTTGAAACCCTTTATCCTTTGCATGACCTATCATTGCCACAGTAAATAGATGAAACCCACTAGCATGAGTAGGAGTTGGTTGAGCCCTGTTGTGCCTACTCATTCTTGCTTGTTCGTCATGCCTGCTACTGCTTAGAGTTGTGTCAGGTCTGATTCATCGGGAACGGATCAGAGGTGTGTGAACATGTCCTACCATTGAGAGCTAAGTGTGTGAACACGATTTGGTAAAGGTAGCGGTGAGAGGCCATGTAGGAGTACATGGTGGGTTGTCTCATTGAAGCCGTCCTTAGGAACTGAGTTCTGTGTTTGTGATCCATGACTCAGCTACTACCATACATTGGGCCCTGAAATATGACCCCGCTCGACTTCTTATTCACCCTTGTCCTCTGTCCAGGAGTTGCAAGTAGTTTCTGGTGTTTGTAGTATGCTGGAGGCCGTGGACAGCGCTGACCGTAGGGGTGGGTTGTGATGCGGTAGGCACGTGGCCAGGTATACCGGGCGCCCGTTTGGTGTCACGGAACCCTGTTCACATCGTTTGGGGCTGTGAGCGAAACTCCGGCCGGATCTCCTCATGGATGGAACCCGAATAGGCGATAAACCTGGACTAGAGACTTGAGTGTTTAGGTAGGTCGTGGTCTACACCCACGTCGGCTTTCGCTTGAAGTCTGCCGAGCACATGTCGTGTGCAGACGCTAAGTGGTGGAAACATGTATGAAGAAGTACACCCCTGCAGGGTTAACATCATCTATTCGAATAGCCGTGTCCGCGGAAAAGGACTTCTGGGTTGCTTATATCAGTTCATAGACAAGTGAAAGTGGATACTCTAAAATACGCAAGATAAGCGTGAGTGCTATGGATGGCGTTCTCGCAGGGAGACGGGAGCGGATCCGTAGTGGTGTATTGATATGGTGAATATGTGGACTCGTGTGCGCCACCTCAAAAGAGTTACTGGCAGTCGTAGTCAGGATAGCCACCGAGTCAAAGCTGGCTTGCTGTAGTTAAACTCCACCATCCCCTTGTTGATAATAATGCATATGTAGTTAGTTCTGATGTAAGTCTTGCTGGGTATATTTGTACTCATGTTTGCCTATTTTATGTTTTTGCAGAGAGACTTCGGTCTCACTAGTAGATTCGCGTGGACTTCGACGTTTAGCTTGTTACCTCAGCTACGATCTTGTGCCCTCGACAGGATCTGGTAGATAGTCAGGCTTTCAAGCCTTTTTCATTTATAGATGTCTGTACTCAGACATCATAGCTTCCGCTTGTGCTTTGATTTGTATGCTCTGAATGTTGGGTCGTGAGACCCCTGTTTGTAATATCTCGCTCCTCGGAGCCTATTGAATAAATTACTTGAGTCGTAGAGTCATGTTGTGATGCCATGTTGTATTTGCACATATCGAGCATATTGTGTGTATGTTATTGAAATGCTTGGTATGTGTGGGATCTGACCATCTAGTTGTTTATCTTTAGTAGCCTCTCCTACGGGGAAATGTCTCCTGGTGTTTCCACCGAGCCATGGTAGCTTGCTACTGCTCCGGAACACTTAGGCTAGCCGGCATGTGTCCTTCTTCGTTCCTGTGTCTGTCCCTTCGGGGAAATGTCACGCGATGAATACCGGAGTCCTGTTAGCCCGCTACAGCCCGGTTCACCGGAGTCCTGCTAGCCCAGTGCTACAGCCTGGTTTCACTCGCTGATGACCGACACGTTCGATGCTGGGTCATGGATGCCTGTCCCTGTGAGTTTGTGCCACTTTGGGTTTACGACTAGCCATGTCAGCCCGGACTCCTTATCATATGGATGCTAGCGACACTGTCATATACGTGTGCCAAAAGGCGCAAACGGTCCCGGGCAAAGGTAAGGCGACCCCCGTAGGAATACCGTGCGTGAGGCCGCAAAGTGATATGAGGTGTTACATGCTAGATCGATGTGGCATTGAGTCGGGGTCCTGACAGCGTTGGTATCAGAGCTTGACTGTCTGTAGGATTACCAAGCCAAACCGGTCGAAGTTGAGTCTAGAAATTCTTTAGTTATATAACGGAATTGATTGTGGGATGGAATGTAAGGCTCTTTTTACTCCTTATACCTTATGCCCTTCTGATCTGAGTCATCTTATCTTTCCTACGGGGATTAAGAACTAGGCTATCTCTTCTTGCTATTAGGACCACGTGTTACTAATCAGTAGACTTATAAGATTGTTGGATTTAAGTCTCAGTTCAGTTCCTACTACTTCCGTATGTTAATTGTTGATCTCGAAACCTTGATATTGTGCTTATGAGTGGTTATGCCACCATTTTTGTGAATGTCTCAAGTCTTTTCTGAGCATTTACAGCCGTTATGCTGTCCGAGTCATTCCAGGTTTCTAAATAGTCTGATGCATTTGCAAAATCCTTTCCCTCTGGTTTCGATGCTCCTTTATGCCAGCTCAATCACACTAATTGTTGAGTTGAGGTATTCTACTGCCTCGACCTTTATGTTGGAATAATTATTATGACCCTCGGTGTCTCAGGGGATCATCTAGTGGTCTAGCCATGATTTGTGTCCTAGTGTGATGATTCTGGTCTTTATTCTCGAAAGCATTCCGTGATGCTACTTAGGAGTAGGTATTCTATTCCTGGGTTCTTGAACCCGAGATTCACCCTACTTACATCATGTTGATAGTGTTGCTAGTTTCTTTAGGATAATAGTAACCTTTGCGATAGTCCTCGAGGTTCATGGTACATCCTTCTTCCAATTACCATGAATCATTCTTGGCAGGAGTTCTTCTGAACCAAAAGATGACAACAAGAGTGCTCTCGATGAGTTCTCCATGATATATTGTGACTCTGCCAGTCCTACCTCTCTGCATGGGTTATCCGGAAGAAACATGTTGAACTTGATTCGACATACTAATCTATGCATCCACAACTCAGAAAATTATATGTTCTTTGAGTTGTCCCTCTTAGTTGTCTTCCGACCCTCGTCTATCAATTGATAGTCAAGAGTATGTGTGCGTTTGTTTATCGATGCCTATTACTCTTGTGGTCCGTCAAGCCATTCTATCGCGGAATGATAGGAGAAACAAACTCCAGTACCTCTTCCATATCTAGGATTGGGTCAAAGCAATTGTGCTCCGCAGATCAAAATGCCAGCCCAGCTTTTGGTTCTGTTCTACCTTGGAGTATTACCCCCTTTATGTCAGAATTGTCATGAGAACTGCACCAACTCTCATGAATTTTGACGTAGTGATACTTCTCACCATCATTAGTCATTCCTCGGCCCTCGTGTTGATGCAACCGGAATACCGACAAATGAATTGTGATGTGTGAAATCAATACTCCCAGCAACCTCGTTGCTTGGTAGTTAAAGGATAATAATTTCATTCTTAGCATGTTGGTTTTTGAATCATCCTTCTAAGACTGATCGTGCTACCTAGTCCTTATTTCGGTGCACCCTTCGATTGATGAGTTAGGATCTTGTCAAGTCCTCACTCATTTGATCATATCGTCTTGCCCTCAAAAGCGAGATTGTTCTCGAGCTTAGTAACATACCGGTGGTTCGTGATTTTCCGAATATCTTCTCGGAAGTATTACCAGGTTGTTCCCTGACTGTTATGTTGAGCTCGTGATCAAGTTGGTTTCTTGTGAACCACCTTCTCTCCAAGAATCGGTGTTAGATATCCCTGAGCCAGTTGGTTAAGCTAGACAACAACTTGGAGAGTTGGAAGATAAAAGCTTGCCTGACTTAGTTCGTTCCAAAGGGATATTCTTGTGTAGTGTGTGTTGAAGAAAGATCATATCTTCATCGATTGGTCCTTATGATCAGTTGCTGGACCTATTGTCTTATCAATCCTTTGATTTGAGTGTGGGCTATCGTCAAACCAAATCAGTACCAACGATGCTCGTAATGTTGTCTTATTCATGGTTGATCCCTCGAGCATACACCATTACATCTTTGGTCTGACCAATGCTATCACCGTGTTCACTTAACTATGGAATTCCTTTTAAAAGGAAACCTAGATGAATTGTTGTTGAGCCCATTGACAACATCCTTATCTCCTCCATGATTTTGTTGAACATTAAGCTAGTGTTGGAAACTTTTGAAAGCATTTCTTCATGCTAGCTCATGAAGCATGTCGGTTGTAAGGAGTGACTTCCTCTTATACACGTGCATTCGGTGAAAGTTGCCGCCGTGAATTTGAGAAAGTTAGTTTTGCTTCCTCTGGAATCATCCCAAATCAGTCATGCATACATGCGAAGTATTCTGTGGATCGGAGATTTGCAACCTCCATTCCATAGGTGTCCCGAGCACACCAAGCCACTGATTGATTTGTTCAAGGAGAAGGAGTTCCTTCATAAGAGCTAATCCGGACTTATGTAGGGATTTCGATACCCTCGTTGATGGTTCCCCCTCCTGAACTCGGTAGTGTTTTATTATAAGACTACTTTGTGGTCATGCTTGCCTGGGACAACGTGTTCACATGTTTGTAGCAAAACCAGCTCATGTTTTGGAGCTTACTATCGTAGTTCATTTCCCGAGAATCTCGCAACGTCATCTCGTCGATTTGTGTTGCAAACTTTCATTTTTCTTCCTAGACTCGATGAGTCTGGAATATCCTGACACCAACCACATCTGAATCTCAAGCAGATGTGATGGTTGGAACATTTCCCAAGAACTATATATTGGTCTCTCGATAACCGGTAAGGTGGATGTCGTGGCCAACACACCCATCCGGTAGACCTATTATTATAGTATCTTATTTGAGGAAGTTGGCCACCTTCCCATAAGGACTTCGTAGGATTTACTCCCTAGTTGTGCCTTATGATTTTTTGTCTTTCCGAAGTCCGACCTTTACTTGATGTTCTAGATACCAGACCATTTCTATGAATGGGTTACACTAGCACATCAAGGAGAACATTAGAAGCGGAGTGCTAAATGTCTCTCGGTCGATCATCCAGATTTTGTTCCTTGGCTTCGCTAAGGTGTAATTTGAGAAGGTGTTATCTTCCTTTGCCATCATGGTAGTATGTTGTGTTGCCAGGATCCTTGACACGGATATTGGTAAAACCCTGATGAATATGGAAATGCTCAAGTTCTTGAGAGCACGCACAAGCGCTAGGTGTTATCATCGACACTAACTGGAGTGCTCTTAGTTTCCTCAGCAATGCTATAACCATTCCAATAGTGGAATAACTCTCTATTGTTGAGCCTCTCCCCAGTTACTAGAATCATTCCCAGCATTTGCATTTTGTTCCCAGCTTGCACCGCCAATGTGCCATTCTACCATGGGTCCCTTCCATTTCCGGTGATAAGCAAAAATCATCCATTGCGTTGTCTTCAACAAGGTAATCCACATCATCCAAGTCTGAGTATGCCATTCTACCGACCCCCTCCAAACGATCGTTGTGAATTGCCTTAGGCTGGTATGAAGAGTTTCAATGATCTTTGAATCAAAAGTAATTCTTTTTGCCACTTAAGGTAATAATCTACGAATCACCCTCCTCCAGGATGTTTCGTCGTGGTATCATGGCAACTCAACTCCTCGCTACGTTGACAATCGTTTACCACCTTCTTAGGTGTGGAATTGTTGTCTACCTAGTGAACTTTCGTCATCCATTTTTTTTTCACCCCTCTTGATGTGTATCTCGTGTCTCAACCCGAGAGATGGTTCTATGTCTCATTCCGTGAGTTAATCCTGAGTTGTTCGATCTTCGAGGAGATCGACCCTTCTAGAGTCCCCTTCTCTCCAGGTCATGTTGGCAGGATTTCTCAGAGAAAGACTTCGGGAAAATGATGGTGAATGAATCAACGTTCAATTGAAGTGCACCCTGGATCGTGAAGATTATACTAGTCTACGTTACCCCTTCACCTTACCCTACGCCTGAATCTCGAGACGAGATTCTTGTTTAGTGGGGGTGAGTTGTCACATCCCTGGTCCTGATATGCACTAGGCTAGACCTCATGTGAGCATCATGTTTAAATTCAAATGAAATTTGAATTGGGGAATTTTCAAAAGCCTCAGAAACCTTCTAAAGATGATCAACATTAAAATCTTCTCAAAGAAGTCCAAGAAAATGTTCCTCTTAGTCTCTGAAAATATTGCAAAGAGGTAAAACTCAAAACAATATTTTTGGTATCTCAGAGTTAATTATTTTGGGCCTTTGAATTAAATAAATAGCTATTTGCATTGGATATATATATTATATATAATTAATATATGTCCAATAATTCTGGAACATTTTATGTGGTTTGGTATATTTTAGTTCTAGCCGCATAATTATTTTCAGGATTTTATAAAATGGTTTAGTATTTTTACTAAACCAAAACAAAACAGAACAAAATAGAAAACAATAAATAAAAACAGGAGAGAGAGGTAACCTACCTGGGCCACTTACCCGCAGCCTACCTGGTAGCCCACCTGGCCCAGCTCCCCCAACAGCCCAGCCCACCGCCGCCCCCCCTCCCCTGTCGTCTTCCTCCCTGCCAGGAGGACGGACACCGCGACGCCGCCGCGCGCGCCACCTCCACCCTGCTCGGCCACCTCCTGCTTCCTCCTCGACGCCCGGAGACGCCACACACCTCCCTGCCTCTCTCCCTCACTCTCCCACGTCCTCATCCTCTCCCAGGAACACTCCCCCCCTCCTCTGTTCTCCTCACCCGAACGGAGCCGCCGCCACCGACGAGAGCCACCGTGGCTACCGGCCACCCCACGGCTCACCGACGCCCCAGGAAGCTCCGCCGGTCCTTCCTCTACCTCCTCAACGAGCCACGAGGCCCCGGACGTGCCGCAACACCGCCCTCAATGTCCTCTTCAACCTCGGGACCGCCGGCCATCTTCGTCAAATTCGTCGGCTCCGGTGCCTCCCCGAGCTCGCCGAGGCCACCGCTGCACCCGCTGTGAGCTCCTGTACTGTTTCCCCCTCTCCCCTGGCCTGTTTTCTTCCTCTAACACCGATGCCGTCGCGGCCGAGAGCTTCTCGCCGCCGGCCATGGCGCAGACGTGGCCATAGCCGTGCATGCCCACGACGGAGTGCTTCACCGTGCTCATAAAGCCCCCAGGAGCCCAACACACCAACCAGCTCCCCCTCCCGCGCACCGCAACGCCAAACCCGCGGGTGCCCGAACTTCGGCCGCCGCGGAAGTGCTCGTCGCCGTCGACTCAGGCCATCCCAGCTGCTGTCGCTGCTACCACTAGATGCGCAAGAACGCCAGCAAGCCGTAGCCACAAACCGCGCTCAAAATGGAGCCCCGTAGCGTTTTTCCGAAACGCTCCGCCGTCGTTTTGGTCGCCGCCAGCGTAACTCCGGCGAGGGTGACGTGGCAGATTAATTCGGGCTAATGACACACTTAGTCAACACCTAGTGACACTGACAGTGGGCCCCACCCCTGGTCAAACCCCAGTCAGCGCTGGGTTTCACCGGGATTAGCTCCTGTGTCACTGACGTGTGGCCCCCACACGTCAGGTTTGACCCGAGCCAGCCCAGTTGACCCTGCTGACGTCACCGTGACGTGGTGCTGACGCCATAATTCATTTCTGGATTTATATTATTCAGGAAATTCCAGAAAATTGTAAAAACTTCTAAAAATCATAGAAATTCAACCGTAGCTCCAAATTAAATAATTTATATATGAAAAATTATCAGAAAAATTCAAGGAATCCATCTGTACCATTTTCATGCATGTTAGAACAACTTATAGATGCTGTTTAGCACAAATCATATAAAGGGCATTTAAATAATCACATATGGAGTTTGAATTTGAATCTTGTATTCAAACCAACATCATTTAATCTGTTGCTAGTTGCATTAGCTCAAAACACATTCATATTGCCATGTCATGAGCATGCATCATATTGTGCATTGCATTGATTGTATTTCTTCTTTATTGTCGGTATCTGTTCCCTCTCGATAGACGTGATACCGATGATGTGATCGTTGACACTGATGAAGACTCAATGCTATCTTCAGAAGTGCCAGGCAAGCAAAACCCCCTTGTTCATTCCGATACAATCCCACTCTCTCGCTCCTGCTCTCTTTTACTGCATTAGGACAACAACGATTCATCTGTTACTTGTTGCGGTAGTTGAACCCCTTTATCCTTTGCATGACCTGTCATTGCCACAGTAAATAGATGAAACCCACTAGCATGAGTAGGAGTTGGTTGAGCCCTGTTGTGCCTACTCATTCTTGCTTGTTTGTCATGCCTGCTACTGCTTAGAGTTGTGTCAGGTCTGATTCATCGGGAACGGATCAGAGGTGTGTGAACATGTCCTACCATTGAGAGCTAAGTGTGTGAACACGATTTGGTAAAGGTAGCGGTGAGAGGCCATGTAGGAGTACATGGTGGGTTGTCTCATTGAAGCCATCCTTAGGAACTGAGTTCTGTGTTTGTGATCCATGACTCAGCTACTACCATACATTGGGCCCTGAAATATGACCCCGCTCGACTTCTTATTCACCCTTGTCCTTTGTCCAGGAGTTGCAAGTAGTTTCTGGTGTTTGTAGTATGCTGGAGGCCGTGGACAGCGCTGACCGTAGGGGTGGGCTGTGATGCGGTAGGCACGTGGCCGGGTATACCGGGCGCCCGTTTGGTGTCACGGAACCCTGTTCACATCGTTTGGGGCTGTGAGCGAAACTCCGGCCGGATCTCCTCATGGATGGAACCCGAATAGGCGATAAACCTGGACTAGAGACTTGAGTGTTTAGGTAGGTCGTGGTCTACACCCACGTCGGCTTTCGCTTGAAGTCTGCCGAGCACATGTCGTGTGCAGACACTAAGTGGTGGAAACATGTATGAAGAAGTACACCCCTGCAGGGTTAACATCATCTATTCGAATAGCCGTGTCCGCGGAAAAGGACTTCTGGGTTGCTTATATCAGTTCATAGACAAGTGAAAGTGGATACTCTAAAATACGCAAGATAAGCATGAGTGCTATGGATGGCGTTCTCGCAGGGAGACGGGAGCGGATCCGTAGTGGTGTATTGATATGGTGAATATGTGGACTCATGTGCGCCACCTCAAAAGAGTTACTGGCAGTCGTAGTCAGGATAGCCACCGAGTCAAAGCTGGCTTGCTGCAGTTAAACTCCACCATCCCCTTGTTGATAATAATGCATATGTAGTTAGTTCTGATGTAAGTCTTGCTGGGTACATTTGTACTCACGTTTGCCTATTTTATGTTTTTGCAGAGAGACTTCGGTCTCACTAGTAGATTCGCGTGGACTTCGACGTTTAGCTTGTTACCTCAGCTACGATCTTGTGCCCTCGACAGGATCTGGTAGATAGTCAGGCTTTCAAGCCTTTTTCATTTATAGATGTCTGTACTCAGACATGATAGCTTCCGCTTGTGCTTTGATTTGTATGCTCTGAATGTTGGGTCGTGAGACCCCTGTTTGTAATATCTCGCTCCTCGGAGCCTATTGAATAAATTACTTGAGTCGTAGAGTCATGTTGTGATGCCATGTTGTATTTGCACATATCGAGCATATTGTGTGTATGTTATTGAAATGCTTGGTATGTGTGGGATCTGACCATCTAGTTGTTTATCTTTAGTAGCCTCTCCTACGGGGAAATGTCTCCTGGTGTTTCCAGCGAGCCATGGTAGCTTGCTACTGCTCCGGAACACTTAGGCTGGCCAGCATGTGTCCTTCTTCATTCCTGCGTCTGTCCCTTCGGGGAAATGTCACGCGATGAATACCGGAGTCCTGTTAGCCCGCTACAGCCCGGTTCACCGGAGTCCTGCTAGCCCAGTGCTACAGCCTGGTTTCACTCGCTGATGACCGACACGTTCGATGCTGGGTCATGGATGCCTGTCCCTGTAAGTCTGTGCCACTTTGGGTTTACGACTAGCCATGTCAGCCCGGGCTCCTTATCATATGGATGCTAGCGACACTGTCATATACGTGTGCCAAAAGGCGCAAACGGTCCCGGGCAAAGGTAAGGCGACCCCCGTGGGAATACCGTGCGTGAGGCCGCAAAGTGATATGAGGTGTTACATGCTAGATCGATGTGGCATTGAGTCGGGGTCCTGACATTGACTCAGGGGAGTCAACCAGGGCCCACCCGTGGTCAAGGTCAATGTCGGCTACACCGGCGTTTAGCCGCCGGCGAGCCCGACGCGGCGGCGAGAGTGGTTTTGGCCACTCCGACGACCAAATGGGCCGCGGAGGGCATCTAGGTGGAGCTGGGGACGAGCCGAAGCTCTTGGTGGAGTTAGCTGGGGTCGGGGTGGCCGGAATCGGTGCCGGCGACGACCTAGTTGGCCGCCGGAGTTCGGCCGAGGTCGAACACGGCGCTGCGGTGCACTAGAGGGGAAATGGAAGGGCGCTGCGGGCTCCTGGGAGGGCGGCGAACTTAGTAACATGCTCGGGCGCAAGCTGGGGTGGCCCTGGCCACGGCGGCGCCATGGCCAGCGGCAAGGAGCAATCGGCTCCGGTGATTAGGGCGGCTAGAGGGTGCGTTCCGCAGCGAGAAGAGAGGGGAAAGACGGCAGGGCTCACGTAGATCACGAAGCGATGCTCGGGGTAGCCGGGGCGTGCTGAGGATGACGAATCCTCGAGGGCGATCGTCGGCGACCGAAGCTTGAAGACGGAGTCGAGGCGGTCATCTTGGGGCGTCCGGCGCTCGGGGCTTGCTCTAGGAGGTGTAATGGATGGTGGCGGAGCTTTCAGGCGACACGGGGAGGCGAGGGGAGCACGGTAGGCGTGGCTACGGCGAGCGGCGGCGACGAGCTCCGCTCGGGAGAGAGCCAAGGAAGGGGAGAGGCCACGGGCGAGGGAGAGAGGGGTCAGGGGGGTGCGTGGCGCTCGGGGGAGGCGTCCAGAGTGTCGGGGAAGGAGAGCGGCAAGCAGGAGGTGGCTCGGTACGTGCCGGCGTGCAGTGGCCACACGCCTCGCGTCCTTCTGGCGCGAGGTGGGAGACGGTGGCGGTTCGGTGGGCTGGGCCGATGGAATTGGGCCAGGTGGGCTGAGAGGTGAGCGCCAGGTAGGGTTTCTCTACTCTCTGCTTTTCCTATTTCTGTTTTTTTTATTTTGCTCTGTGTTGTTTTAGTTTAGTAAAATACTAAACCATTTTATAAAATCCTGAAAATAGTTATGTGGCTAGAACTAAAATATACCAAACCACATAAAATGTTCCAGTATTATTGGACATATATTATTTATATATCAAATATATATCCAATGCAAATAGTTATTGAATTAATTCAAAGGCCCAAAATAAATGTTTCAGTCACTCCAAAAATATTGGTTTGCATTTTATTCTTGCCAATATTTTTCAAAGCTGAAAAGGAACATTTCCTTGGAAACATTTGAAGCAATTTTTAATGTTGATCATCATTTTTTTAAATGATTTCTGAGGCTCTCCAATTCCCCAATTCAAATTTAAAGAAATTTAGACATGATGCATGGATGCAATGCCACTAGTTACAAGCAAGCTCTAGGGCTGTGACAACTCACCCCCACTAAACAAGAATCTCGCCCCGAGATTCAAGACGTGAGGTAAGAGGAAAAGGGAAGTCACAACTATCACAATCTTCATGATCCATTTGCCCTTCTCAAAGAGGTTGATTCATTCCATCATTTTGGTCTTGACGTCTTTGCTTTCGAGATCTTCACTCGACACAACAACAGAAAGAAGGGGGAAACCCTACAGGATTTACTCTTCTTGAAGATCGAGCAACTCAAGATCAGTTCATGGAGAGACGTAAGAACAACTCTTGAGTTGAGACACCAAACACACATTAGGAATGATGGTAAAGAAATGGATGACGAAGGTTCAAATTGGTAGGCAACCATTCCACGCTTAGGTAAAATGGTGGATGGTGTCAAGGTGGCGAAGAAATAACTGCCAGGATTCCGTAACGGGCACCTTGGGAAAAGTGACGCAAAGAACTATTCCCTTAAGTGGCAAAAAGAATTACTTTTGATACAAAGATCATTGAATCTCTTTATACCAGCCTAAGGCAATCACAAACGATCGTTTGGAGGGGGTCGGTAGAATGGCATACTCGGACTTGGATGATGTGGATTACCTTGTTGAAGACAACGTAATGGATGAATTTGCTTACCACCGGAAATGGAAGAGACCCATGGTAGAATGGCACATTGGCGGTGCAAGCTGGGAACAAAATGCAAATGCTGGGAATGATTCTGGTAACTGGGGAAGAACCCAACAATAGAGAGTGAATTCACTGTTTGAAAAGGTCATAGCATTGCCGAGGAAACTGAGAGCACTATACAGTTAATGCCGACGATCAAACCTAGCACTTGCGCGTGCTCTCAAGAACTTGAGCATTTCCATAATCATCAAGATTTTACCAATATCCGTGTCAAGGATCCTGGCAACACAACTTGCTACCATGATGAATGATGATGGATGATGCAGATGCAAAGGAAGATAACACTTTCTCAGATTTCACCCTTGGCGGGGCCAAGGAAATAAAATCTGGATGATCGACCGAGAGACATTTAGCACTCCGCTTCTAATGCTCTCCTTAATGTGCTAGCGTAATCCATTTATTGAAATGGTTTGGTAACCAGACCATCAAGTAAAAGGGTCGGACTTCGGGAGCACAAAAATCCATATGGAACAACTAGGGAGTAGATCCTACGAAATCCTTATGGGGAGGTGGCCAACTTCCTCAATCAAGATATTATAATAACAGGTCTTCCGGCTGGGTGTGTTGGCCACGACATCCACTTTACCGGTTTCCGAGGGACCGATATTATAGTTCTTGGGAAATGTTCCAAACCATCATATTTGCCTGAGATTCAGATCTGGTTGGTGTCAGGATATTCCAGACTCATCGAGTCTAGGAAGAAAATGAAAGTTTGCAACACAAATCGACGAGAAGATGTTGCGAGATTCTCGGGGAATGAACTACGATAGTAAGCTCCAAAACATGAGCTGGTTCTGCTACAAACATGTGAACACGTTGTCCCAGACAAGCATGGCCACGTAGTAGTCTTATAATTAAACACTACCGAGTTCAGGTGGGGAACCATCATCGAGGATATCGAAGTCTTTACGCAAGTCCATGGATTAGATCCCAAGCATAGACTTCTTTTCCTTGAACAAGTCAATCAGTGGCTTAGTGTGCTATGGACACATATAGAATGAAGGTT